>NC_053392.1:120848957-121032915 GCF_905171765.1 Bufo bufo
CACAGCACATATTCTGGCATCATATCAGCCACCACAGGAGAAGCCACCATTGAGTTACTTTGACCCCGCACCCAGGAAGAGGAGAGAGGCACCACAGCACATATTCTGGCATCATATCAGCCACCACAGGAGAAGCCACCATTGAGTTACTTTGACCCCTGCACCCAGGAAGAGGAGAGAGGCACCACAGCACATATTCTGGCATCATATCAGCCACCACAGGAGAAGCCACCATTGAGTTACTTTGACCCCTGCACCCAGGAAGAGGAGAGAGGCCCCACAGCACATATTCTGGCATCATACTCAGCCACCACAGGAGAAGCCACCATTGAGTTACTTTGACCCCTGCACCCAGGAAGAGGAGAGAGGCCCCACAGCACATATTCTGGCATCATATCAGCCACCACAGGAGAAGCCACCATTGAGTTACTTTGACCCCTGCACCCAGGAAGAGGAGAGAGGCCCCACAGCACATATTCTGGCATCATATAACCACCACAGGAGAAGCCACCATTGAGTTACTTTGACCCCCGCACCCAGGAAGAGGAGAGAGGCACCACAGCACATATTCTGGCATCATATCAGCCACCACAGGAGAAGCCACCATTGAGTTAGGCCTTTGGACCCAGACAGAGGAGAGAGGCACCACAGCACATATTCTGGCATCATATCAGCCACCACAGGAGAAGCCACCATTGAGTTACTTTGACCCCTGCACCCAGGAAGAGGAGAGAGGCCCCACAGCACATATTCTGGCATCATATCAGCCACCACAGGAGAAGCCACCATTTAGTTACTTTGACCCCTGCACCCAGGAAGAGGAGAGAGGCACCACAGCACATATTCTGGCATCATATCAGCCACCACAGGAGAAGCCACCATTGAGTTACTTTGACCCCTGCACCCAGGAAGAGGAGAGAGGCCCCACAGCACATATTCTGGCATCATATCAGCCACCACAGGAGAAGCCACCATTTAGTTACTTTGACCCCTGCACCCAGGAAGAGGAGAGAGGCACCACAGCACATATTCTGGCATCATATCAGCCACCACAGGAGAAGCCACCATTAAGTTACTTTGACCCCTGCACCCAGGAAGAGGAGAGAGGCCCCACAGCACATATTCTGGCATCATACTAACCACCACAGGAGAAGCCACCATTGAGTTACTTTGACCCCTGCACCCAGGAAGAGGAGAGAGGCCCCACAGCACATATTCTGGCATCATATCAGCCACCACAGGAGAAGCCACCATTGAGTTACTTTGACCCCCGCACCCAGGAAGAGGAGAGAGGCACCACAGCACATATTCTGGCATCATATCAGCCACCACAGGAGAAGCCACCATTGAGTTACTTTGACCCCCGCACCCAGGAAGAGGAGAGAGGCACCACAGCACATATTCAGGCATCATATCACCACCACAGGAGAAGCCTCTTTCAGTGACTTTAGGCCCAGGCACCCAGACAGAGGAGAGAGGCACCACAGCACATATTCTGGCATCATATCAGCCACCACAGGAGAAGCCACCATTGAGTTACTTTGACCCCTGCACCCAGGAAGAGGAGAGAGGCCCCACAGCACATATTCTGGCATCATATCAGCCACCACAGGAGAAGCCACCATTTAGTTACTTTGACCCCTGCACCCAGGAAGAGGAGAGAGGCACCACAGCACATATTCTGGCATCATATCAGCCACCACAGGAGAAGCCACCATTGAGTTACTTTGACCCCTGCACCCAGGAAGAGGAGAGAGGCCCCACAGCACATATTCTGGCATCATACTAACCACCACAGGAGAAGCCACCATTGAGTTACTTTGACCCCTGCACCCAGGAAGAGGAGAGAGGCCCCACAGCACATATTCTGGCATCATATCAGCCACCACAGGAGAAGCCACCATTGAGTTACTTTGACCCCCGCACCCAGGAAGAGGAGAGAGGCACCACAGCACATATTCTGGCATCATATCAGCCACCACAGGAGAAGCCACCATTGAGTTACTTTGACCCCCGCACCCAGGAAGAGGAGAGAGGCACCACAGCACATATTCAGGCATCATATCACACACCACAGGAGAAGGCCTCTTTCAGTGATTTAGGCCTTTGGACCCAGACAGAGGAGAGAGGCACCACAGCACATATTCTGGCATCATATCAGCCACCACAGGAGAAGCCACCATTGAGTTACTTTGACCCCTGCACCCAGGAAGAGGAGAGAGGCCCCACAGCACATATTCTGGCATCATATCAGCCACCACAGGAGAAGCCACCATTTAGTTACTTTGACCCCTGCACCCAGGAAGAGGAGAGAGGCACCACAGCACATATTCTGGCATCATATCAGCCACCACAGGAGAAGCCACCATTTAGTTACTTTGACCCCTTCACCCAAACAGAGGAGAGAGGTTCCACATCAGAGAATCAGGCATCATATCAACCACCACAGGAGTAGGCCACAATTTAGTTTATTTGACCCCTGCACCCAGGAAGAGGAGAGAGGCACCACAGCACATATTCTGGCATCATATCAGCCACCACAGGAGAAGCCACCATTTAGTTACTTTGACCCCTTCACCCAAACAGAGAGAGAGGTTCCACATCAGAGAATCAGGCATCATATCAACCACCACAGGAGTAGGCCACAATTTAGTTTATTTGACCCCTGCACCCAGAAGAGGAGAGAGGCCCCACAGCACATATTCTGGCATCATACTAACCACCACAGGAGAAGCCACCATTGAGTTACTTTGACCCCTGCACCCAGGAAGAGGAGAGAGGCCCCACAGCACATATTCTGGCATCATATCAGCCACCACAGGAGAAGCCACCATTTAGTTACTTTGACCCCTGCACCCAGGAAGAGGAGAGAGGCACCACAGCACATATTCTGGCATCATATCAGCCACCACAGGAGAAGCCACCATTTAGTTACTTTGACCCCTTCACCCAAACAGAGGAGAGAGGTTCCACATCAGAGAATCAGGCATCATATCAACCACCACAGGAGTAGGCCACAATTTAGTTTATTTGACCCCTGCACCCAGGAAGAGGAGAGAGGCACCACAGCACATATTCTGGCATCATATCAGCCACCACAGGAGAAGCCACCATTTAGTTACTTTGACCCCTTCACCCAAACAGAGGAGAGAGGTTCCACATCAGAGAATCAGGCATCATATCAACCACCACAGGAGTAGGCCACAATTTAGTTTATTTGACCCCTGCACCCAGGAAGAGGAGAGAGGCCCCACAGCACATATTCTGGCATCATATCACACACCACAGGAGAAGGCCTCTTTCAGTGATTTAGGCCTTTGGACCCAGACAGAGGAGAGAGGTCAGAGATTAGCTTCATATCCCCCAGCACAGCAGAAGACCGCTTTATTTGACTTAGGCCTCAGCACCCAGACAGAAGACAGAGGTAGCATGGCAGAGGTTATGGCTTCATGTCACCCGTTAGTTTAACCGGCCACTTTCATCTGGTTAGGCCCCGGCGCCCAGACAGAGAAGAGTTTCATTCAACTGTGGGTTTCATAAAATTTGTATCAAATAAAGAAGTGGCCCGTAGCACAACAAGACATGTTTTAGGCAGTTAATAAGGACTACTCTGCACAAGGGAGGGACAGGTCCTGTGGGATCCATGCCTGGTTCATCTTTATGAAGGTCAGCTTGTCCACGTTGGCTGTGGACAGGCGGCTGCGCTTGTCAGTAATGACGCCCCCTGCCGTGCTGAATACGCGTTCAGATAAAACGCTGGCCGCCGGGCAGGAAAGCACCTCCAAGGCATAACATGCTAACTCTGGCCACGTGGACAATTTCAAAACCCAGTAGTTGAATGGGGCCGAACCATCCGTCAGGATGTGGAGGGGTGTGCAGACATACTGTTCAACCATGTTAGTGAAATGCTGCCTCCTGCTAACACGTTCCGTATCAGGTGTCGGTGCAGATAGCTGTGGCGTGGAGACAAAACTTTTCCACATTTCTGCCATGCTACGTAACCCTGCCCTCAGATGAGCTGGCCGTGACACAGCTGCGTTGGCGACCTCTTGCCACTCCTCTGCCTTCACCTCCCACCTGTTCCCCTGTGACATGTGGGAATGCTCTCAAGAGCGCCTCTATCAGCGTGCGCTTGTACTCGCGCATCTTACGGTCGCGCTCCAGTTCAGGAATCAAAGTGGGCACATTGTCTTTATACCGGGGATCCAGCAGGGTGGCCACCCAGTAGTCTGCACACGTTAAAACGTGGGCAACTCTGCTGTCGTTGCGCAGGCATTGGAGCATATATTCGCTCATGTGGGCCAGGCTACCCATGGGTAAGGACAAGCTGTCCTCTGTGGGAGGCGTATCGTCATCGTCCACCGTATCCCCCCAGCCACGCACCAGTGATGGGCCTGGGCTGCCACCCCGCTGTGAACTTGCGTCATCCTCGTCCCCCTCCACCTCCTCCTCCTCATCCTCCTCGTCCTCCAGTACAGTGCCTTGGCTGGCGACTTGTGAACCTGTCCTCTGCTGCTTAAACAAACCTCCCTCTGAGCCACTTCGAACAGACTGGCCCGAAAGTGTTAGAAACGAGCCCTCATCCTCCTCCTCCTCCTCCACCTGGGCCACCTCCTCTAACATCATTGCCCTAAGTGTTTTCTCAAGGAGACATAGAAGTGGTATTGTAACGCTGATAACAGTGTCATCGCCACTGGCCATGTTGGTGGAGTACTCGAAACAGCGCAGCAGGGCACACAGGTCTCGCATGGAGGCCCAATCATTGGTGGTGAAGTGGTGCTGTTCGGCAGTACGACTGACGCGAGCGTGCTGCAGCTGAAACTCCACTATGGCCTGCTGCTGCTCGCACAGTCTCTCCAGCATGTGCAAGGTGGAGTTCCACCGGGTGGGCACGTCGCATATGAGGCGGTGAGCGGGAAGGCCGAAGTTCCGCTGTAGCGCAGACAGGCGAGCAGCGGCAGGATGTGAACGGCGGAAGCGCGCACAGACGGCCCGCACTTTATGCAGCAGCTCTGACATGTTGGGGTAGTGGTGAATGAACCTCTGCACCACCAAGTTCAGCACATGCGCCAGGCAAGGGATGTGCGTCAAACCGGCTAGTCCCAGAGCTGCCACGAGATTTCGCCCATTATCGCATACCACCAGGCCTGGCTTGAGGCCCACCGGCAGAAACCACTCGTCGGTCTGTTGTTCAATACCCCGCCACAACTCCTTTGCGCTGTGGGGCCTGTCCCCCAAACATATGAGTTTCAGAATGGCCTGCTGACGTTTACCCCGGGCTGTGCTGAAGTTGGTGGTGAAGGTGTGTGGCTGACCGGATGAGCTGGTGGAAGCAGTGGAGGAGGAAGCCGAGTAGGAGGAGGAGGCTACAGGAGGCAGAGAATGATGCCCTGCGATCCTAGGGGGCGGAAGGACGTGCGCCAAGGAACTGTCCGCCGGGGGCCCAGGCGCCACTACATTCATCCAGTGTGCAGTTAGTGAGATATAGCGTCCCTGGCCGTGCTTACTGGTCCACGTATCTGTGGTTAGGTGGACCTTGCCACAAATGGCGTTGCGCAGTGCACACTTGATTTTATCGGACACTTGCATGTGCAGGGAAGGCACGGCTGTCTTGGAGAAGTAGTGGCGGCTGGGAACCACATACTGCGGGACAGCCATGGCCATCAGCTGTTTGAAGCTGTCTGTGTCCACCAGCCGGAATGACAGCATTTCAAAGGCCAGCAGTTTAGAAATGCTGGCGTTCAGGCCAAGGGCTCGAGGGTGACTCGGGGGGAATTTGCGCTTCCTCTCTAAGGTTTGAGATATTGAGAGCTGAACGCTGCTGTGTGATATAGTGGAGACGCTAGTTGACGGTGGCGGTGGTGGTGGTGTCGGTGGCACATCCTCTGTTTGCTGCTCGGCAGGTGGCAACATTCCTCTCGAGGCGGAAGCCGAGGCAGCAGCGGTAGAGGGAGCAGGGGGAGCCTCAGCGAGTGCCTGGTTTTTAAGGTGTGTACCCCACTGCAGTTCATGCTTTGCATGTAGATGCCTGGTCATGCAGGTTGTGCTGAGGTTCAGAACGTTAATGCCTCGCCTCAGGCTCTGATGGCAGAGCGTGCAAGTCACTCGGGTCTTGTCGGTAGGACATTGTTTAAAGAAGTGCCATGCCAGGGAACTCTTTGAAGCTGCCTTTGTGGGGCTGGGTCCCTGTTGGCGATGTCCAGTAGCAGGCGAACTCTGGGGGCGGCGGCTCGTCTGCTTTGGCCCCCTGCTCCCTCTTTGGCTTCGCTGTTGTCTCGGTCTCACCACTACCTCTTCCTCTGAACTGTGAAAGTCATCGCCACGACCTTCAGTCCATGTGGGGTCTAAGACCTCATCGTCCTCTGCATCGTCTTCCACCCAGTCTCCCTCCCTGACCTCCTCCTGTTCAGTCTGCACACTGCAAAAAGACGCGGCAGTGGGCACCTGTGTTTCGTCATCATCAGAGAGTCGGTGACTCTGCTGTGGTGGTATTCCCATGTCCTCTTCATCTGGAGACATAAGTGGTTGTGCGTCAGTGCATGGTATGTCTTCCTCCACTGGGGAAGGGCTAGGTGGACGCCCCTGGGAAACCCTGGAAGCAGAGTCTTCAAACAGAAGAAGAGACTGCTGCATAACTTGTGGCTCAGACCGTTTCCCTGATATGCTTGGGGGTGATGTGACAGACTGATGGGCTTGGTTTTCAGGTGCCACCTGTGCGCTTTCCGCAGAAGACTGGGTGGAAGACCATGTGGTGAACGTGCTGGAAGCACTGTCGGCCACCCAATCGATTAATGCCTGTACCTGCTCAGGCCTTACCATCCTAAGAGCGGCATTGGGCCCCACGAGATATTGCGGTACATTCTGCCGGCTAGTAGAGGGAGTTCGTTCCCTACTGTGTGCGCCTGGGGCCGAACGGCCACGTCCTCTACCAGCAACAGAGGCTCCACGGACACCACCACGACCGCGTCCTCGTCCCTTAATAGTATTTTTCTTCATTGTTGCGATTCAACTCGCACCACAATGAAATATATTATTTTTTATAAGCAAAATCCCCTCACTGGAATACTTTCAGTCTTTTGACTGTATGGATTACAGATGGAATGACTGTTATATGTGAGTACCGCTTTCTTTGACAGATTCTAGTATGGGTACATATATGTTTTCCCAACCCCAGCACATTAGTTTGCTAATTCCAGATGTATGAAACGCAGGCCTAACTGTATCTAGTATATTGAACGCCAGATAAACTAACTTGGCCTTTTTTAAATAAAAAAAATTCCCTCACTGGAATACTTTCAGTCTTTTGACTGTATGGATTACAGATGGAATGACTGTTATATGTGAGTACCGCTTTCTTTGACAGATTCTAGTATGGGTACATATATGTTTTCCCAACCCCAGCACATTAGTTTGCTAATTCCAGATGTATGAAACGCAGGCCTAACTGTATCTAGTATATTGAACGCCAGATAAACTAACTTGGCCTTTTTTAAATAAAAAAAAATTCCCTCACTGGAATACTTTCAGTCTTTTGACTGTATGGATTACAGATGGAATGACTGTTATATGTGAGTACCGCTTTCTTTGACAGATTCTAGTATGGGTACATATATGTTTTCCCAACCCCAGCACATTAGTTTGCTAATTCCAGATGTATGAAACGCAGGCCTAACTGTATCTAGTATATTGAACGCCAGATAAACTAACTTGGCCTTTTTTAAATAAAAAAAATTCCCTCACTGGAATACTTTCAGTCTTTTGACTGTATGGATTACAGATGGAATGACTGTTATATGTGAGTACCGCTTTCTTTGACAGATTCTAGTATGGGTACATATATGTTTTCCCAACCCCAGCACATTAGTTTGCTAATTCCAGATGTATGAAACGCAGGCCTAACTGTATCTAGTATATTGAACGCCAGATAAACTAACTTGGCCTTTTTTAAATAAAAAAAATCCCCTCACTGGAATACTTTCAGTCTTTTGACTGTATGGATTACAGATGGAATGACTGTTATACGTGAGTACCGCTTTCTTTGACAGATTCTAGTATGGGTACATATATGTTTTCCCAACCCCAGCACATTAGTTTGCTAATTCCAGATGTATGAAACGCAGGCCTAACTGTATCTAGTATATTGAACGCCAGATAAACTAACTTGGCCTTTTTTAAATAAAAAAAATCCCCTCACTGGAATACTTTCAGTCTTTTGACTGTATGGATTACAGATGGAATGACTGTTATATGTGAGTACCGCTTTCTTTGACAGATTCTAGTATGGGTACATATATGTTTTCCCAACCCCAGCACATTAGTTTGCTAATTCCAGATGTATGAAACGCAGGCCTAACTGTATCTAGTATATTGAACGCCAGATAAACTAACTTGGCCTTTTTTAAATAAAAAAAATCCCCTCACTGGAATACTTTCAGTCTTTTGACTGTATGGATTACAGATGGAATGACTGTTATATGTGAGTACCGCTTTCTTTGACAGATTCTAGTATGGGTACATATATGTTTTCCCAACCCCAGCACATTAGTTTGCTAATTCCAGATGTATGAAACGCAGGCCTAACTGTATCTAGTATATTGAACGCCAGATAAACTAACTTGGCCTTTTTTAAATAAAAAAAATCCCCTCACTGGAATACTTTCAGTCTTTTGACTGTATGGATTACAGATGGAATGACTGTTATATGTGAGTACCGCTTTCTTTGACAGATTCTAGTATGGGTACATATATGTTTTCCCAACCCCAGCACATTAGTTTGCTAATTCCAGATGTATGAAACGCAGGCCTAACTGTATCTAGTATATTGAACGCCAGATAAACTAACTTGGCCTTTTTTAAATAAAAAAAATTCCCTCACTGGAATACTTTCAGTCTTTTGACTGTATGGATTACAGATGGAATGACTGTTATATGTGAGTACCGCTTTCTTTGACAGATTCTAGTATGGGTACATATATGTTTTCCCAACCCCAGCACATTAGTTTGCTAATTCCAGATGTATGAAACGCAGGCCTAACTGTATCTAGTATATTGAACGCCAGATAAACTAACTTGGCCTTTTTTAAATAAAAAAAATTCCCTCACTGGAATACTTTCAGTCTTTTGACTGTATGGATTACAGATGGAATGACTGTTATATGTGAGTACCGCTTTCTTTGACAGATTCTAGTATGGGTACATATATGTTTTCCCAACCCCAGCACATTAGTTTGCTAATTCCAGATGTATGAAACGCAGGCCTAACTGTATCTAGTATATTGAACGCCAGATAAACTAACTTGGCCTTTTTTAAATAAAAAAAATTCCCTCACTGGAATACTTTCAGTCTTTTGACTGTATGGATTACAGATGGAATGACTGTTATATGTGAGTACCGCTTTCTTTGACAGATTCTAGTATGGGTACATATATGTTTTCCCAACCCCAGCACATTAGTTTGCTAATTCCAGATGTATGAAACGCAGGCCTAACTGTATCTAGTATATTGAACGCCAGATAAACTAACTTGGCCTTTTTTAAATAAATAAAAAATTCCCTCACTGGAATACTTTCAGTCTTTTGACTGTATGGATTACAGATGGAATGACTGTTATATGTGAGTACCGCTTTCTTTGACAGATTCTAGTATGGGTACATATATGTTTTCCCAACCCCAGCACATTAGTTTGCTAATTCCAGATGTATGAAACGCAGGCCTAACTGTATCTAGTATATTGAACGCCAGATAAACTAACTTGGCCTTTTTTAAATAAAAAAAATTCCCTCACTGGAATACTTTCAGTCTTTTGACTGTATGGATTACAGATGGAATGACTGTTATATGTGAGTACCGCTTTCTTTGACAGATTCTAGTATGGGTACATATATGTTTTCCCAACCCCAGCACATTAGTTTGCTAATTCCAGATGTATGAAACGCAGGCCTAACTGTATCTAGTATATTGAACGGCAGATAAACTAACTTGGCCTTTTTTAAATAAAAAAAATCCCCTCACTGGAATACTTTCAGTCTTTTGACTGTATGGATTACAGATGGAATGACTGTTATATGTGAGTACCGCTTTCTTTGACAGATTCTAGTATGGGTACATATATGTTTTCCCAACCCCAGCACATTAGTTTGCTAATTCCAGATGTATGAAACGCAGGCCTAACTGTATCTAGTATATTGAACGCCAGGTAAACTAACTTGGCCTTTTTTAAATAAAAAAAAAATTCCCTCACTGGAATACTTTATGGCTTTTCACTGTATGGATTACAGGTGGACTGGTATTAGTAGGGGTGACACAAGCACACCCAAGTCCCTGATGTAGGATTTCTATGGCACAGACCACTATTACAAGTGATTAATGGACGTTGGGAGAGATTGTGCTGCAGCACTAGTCCCAAGATGGCCGCCGCCTATCAGCCCAGTAACATGTGCCACAAAATGGTCTGCACAACCTTTAAAAAAAATAGCCTTGGACTGTGCTGCTAAATCGCTATTGGTCTGAATCCCAGGTGTAGATGTCTGACTTGTTTGGAGCTTTGGAATGCACACTGTGGCAGCTTCTGCTGCAGCACTACAAGTCGCAAAATGGCGGCCGGCGGTCAGCCCAGGTACATGTGGATGGAAAAATCACTCTGGCCACTCTAAAAATAGCCAATCCCTATCAAAAAAGCAGCTCAGCTGCAGTTGTTCAGATGAATCACAGGTGGAGGAGAGAAATTTGCTTCCAGTTATTCAATTATCCCTGCCTATTCTCGCCCTAGCATCAGCTGCGTCTATCCCTGTTCTATTCACATCGGGAGTGAGCACGTCCCGACGTGCGCACAAGCTTATAAAGAGGCTGAGTCACATGCTGCACTTGGCCAATCACAGCCTTGCCAATAGTAGGCATGGCTGCGATGGCATCTTAGGGCAAGTAGTATGATGCATGTTGATTGGCTGCTTTGCAGCCTTTCAAAATGCGCCAAAATACATGCCGAACGACGAACCCGAACCCGAACTTTTACGAAAAAGTTCGGGTTCGGGTCCGTGTCACGAACACCCCAAAATTCGGTACGGACCCGAACTATGCTCGAACTGTTCGCTCAACACTAGTCCTTAGTAAATGCCTAATACAGTTCGTTCACTGTAGAAGGCGAAGTGAACGAACTGTATTAGGCATTTACTAAGGACCTTTTTTTGTCAGCAATTGAATCTTAACAAATTGTAACAGCATACAGCCGGCACAACAGGAATTAGACACAGTTCATAAAAAGTATCAAGCACGTAAAAAGTAACAAATACGTGGAGCGCTCTTTGAATACTCATCAAACTGACATAGGACACCATCAATGTCTAGTGATTTAATAGCATAACGGTGCTATTTTTTATTAAATATAGGACTGACTTATGTCATTATTTTTATATTTGGTGTGGTGTACGTGATTATTTTATGAAGTTTGTAGGAGAAATATTACCTAAGTGAGCGGAGGCTGTCTGCGCCAATTTCTCTCCAAATTCAACAGCACGGATCCAATATCCAGGACCTATCAGGCCCACGTTGGGGAATATCAGAGAGAGAGTTTGGAGCAATCAGCCCCTGCCCAAGTATATTTAAACCACATTCAGTGGTTTCCTCCCGAACCGCCCGAGCCAGGTGAATATAGCGCTCCGTTCGGCAGTTGAAGTAGACGAATTCAATACGAAATGCCAATAACTTTTTAAGATGATTCCGTTAATAAAGCATGCGAATCCCCAAACATCAGCCGAAGTCAAGAAGACGGGTACAAATAGAACTCTTTATTGAACACACAAGAATTGACTTATACACATTTTCCAACAAGGTTACCACCCACAGGGTTTTGTAAAAACAACCAATAAACACGTACAATACACTCAGACACTCCCACACAAAATCCTCCCCTCTGCCTGTGATACAATTACCTCACACAATGGGTTGATGCAATTGTATTACAGGCAGGAGAATACACAGTGTCTTCTGTCCTGGAGACAACCAAGGAGTAAGTCAATTATCTCTCAGGAAAAAGGGAAATCACCAATACACACGTGGAGACAATTGGACAGACATCACTACTCAAATATACAATGTCCCACTCTTTACAGTACACATAGACATTTAACATATCCCAAATGGCACAAATTAGACCAGGGGTTCAAAAGTTTGTAAAAGTCCTTTGTGTTAAACAGTTATGTGGACTAAGTCCTATTGTAATGATCACTATCTATCAAATATCATAAGTTACAGGGTTAGTTATTTCTTAGTTACATTAAAACATAACTTTTACTTTGGAATTTAAAAAAATAGGCCCAAAAATACATAGATATATACAAACAATTGGTGATCAGAGCGACGGTATGACAGGTTATCGTGCACGGCGGCACCCAAAGATAAATTAAAGAGGGTACTCGGCGGCACCCAAAAGAAACCCGTACTCCTACCGCTCTGTAGTCTGCGTCCAGGGTGCAGAATGCGTCCAAATGATGCCACGATGTTGGACTCCTAAGTAGACGCTCATCTGCTGTAGGGACGGCGGGGTGCAGCTGAGGCCCTGGTTGGCCCTATAAAGTGGTCTGTGGCTTGCCCTGATACTATTGGGGGGTAGAAGCCTAACCACAGGGCACTCGCCCTTAGAAGGGCGACCCCGTCCGAAACCTTGCCCTGTCGCCTGGCCTTGAATGGCCCTATTCTAGTCCCGCTCCCTACATGCAGGTTTCAGCAAGATAACATTATCAGGGGAGATGTGTAGGACTCTAAAGACTTCTAACGATCCAGTGATGGCAAATACAGGGAGTGCAGAATTATTAGGCAAGTTGTATTTTTGAGGATTAATTTTATTATTGAACAACAACCATGTTCTCAATGAACCCAAAAAAATCATTAATATCAAAGCTGAATATTTTTGGAAGTAGCTTTTAGTTTGTTTTTAGTTTTAGCTATTTTAGGGGGATATCTGTGTGTGCAGGTAACTATTACTGTGCATAATTATTAGGCAACTTAACAAAAAGCAAATATCTACCCATTTCAATTATTTCTTTTTACCAGTGAAACCAATATAACATCTCAACATTCACAAATATACATTTCTGACATTCAAAAGCAAAACAAAAACAAATCAGTGACCAATATAGCCACCTTTCTTTGCAAGGACACTCAAAAGCCTGCCATCCATGGATTCTGTCAGTGTTTTGATCTGTTCACCATCAACATTGCGTGCAGCAGCAACCACAGCCTCCCAGACACTGTTCAGAGAGGTGTACTGTTTTCCCTCCTTGTAAATCTCACATTTGATGATGGACCACAGGTTCTCAATGGGGTTCAGATCAGGTGAACAAGGAGGCCATGTCATTAGATTTTCTTCTTTTATACCCTTTCTTGCCAGCCACGCTGTGGAGTACTTGGACAAGTGTGATGGAGCATTGTCCTGCATGAAAATCATGTTTTTCTTGAAGGATGCAGACTTCTTCCTGTACCACTGCTTGAAGAAGGTGTCTTCCAGAAACTGGCAGTAGGACTGGGAGTTGAGCTTGACTCCATCCTCAACCCAAAAAGGCCCCACAAGCTCATCTTTGATGATACCAGCCCAAACCAGTACTCCACCTCCACCTTGCTGGCGTCTGAGTCGGACTGGAGCTCTCTGCCCTTTACCAATCCAGCCACGGGCCCATCCATCTGGCCCATCAAGACTCACTCTCATTTCATCAGTCCATAAAACCTTAGAAAAATCAGTCTTGAGATATTTCTTGGCCCAGACTTGACGTTTCAGCTTGTGTGTCTTGTTCAGTGGTGGTCGTCTTTCAGCCTTTCTTACCTTGGCCATGTCTCTGAGTATTGCACACCTTGTGCTTTTGGGCACTCCAGTGATGTTGCAGCTCTGAAATACGGCCAAACTGGTGGCAAGTGGCATCTTGGCAGCTGCACGCTTGACTTTTCTCAGTTCATGGGCAGTTATTTTGCGCCTTGGTTTTTCCACACGCTTCTTGCGACCCTGTTGATTATTTTGAATGAAACGCTTGATTGTTCGATGATCACGCTTCAGAAGCTTTGCAATTTTAAGAGTGCTGCATCCCTCTGCAAGATATCTCACTATTTTTGACTTTTCTGAGCCTGTCAAGTCCTTCTTTTGACCCATTTTGCCAAAGGAAAGGAAGTTGCCTAATAATTATGCACACCTAATATAGGGTGTTGATGTCATTAGACCACACCCCTTCTCATTACAGAGATGCACATCACCTAATATGCTTAATTGGTAGTAGGCTTTCGAGCCTATACAGCTTGGAGTAAGACAACATGCATAAAGAGGATGATGTGGTCAAAATACTAATTTGCCTAATAATTCTGCACGCAGTGTATAATCCCATCAACTGTTCGTAAGTGGACTATTATATGGAGTGCTAGATAATGCTCCACCTTAAATCGGGCATCCTTAGATAAGCCACAGGCAGTAAATGCCCGATATAATAGTACACTTACGACCAGTTGATGGGATTATATACAATCCCGTTATACTCTTGTCACGAGGGTGTCGAGGACCACGCCTGACTCCGTTATACCCGGGGTCAGGAAGTCGCAGCGGTTGGCTAGGATAGGGCTGTTTTCCTTATGGTAGCTTTCTGGGTTTGCTTAGCAAACCCTTTTGGCTCACTCAGGGATCCGTAGCTCCTTCTCCTCAGCTGTTCCTTGTCCAGCACTCCCAGACCTCCTTATATTTCTCTCTCACACTTCTCTGGTTGCCAGAGATAGAGCTTCCTGCCTGGACATCTATTCTGACCTTCTGGAGCTGTGTTGCTGCGTTCGCTGGTAGTTGGTCCAGTACGCTACCCTCCAGATCCCTGTTGGACCTTTTTGGTTTATTGTGGTCGCCCACCTGGGTGTATGTGTTTGTATGTTTTGTCTGTCCTCTCCCTGGTGTTTCCCTCTTAGTGATAGTGGTGTGGACTAGCGATCCCACCGGCCTGTTCACTATCCAGGGCTCATATTAGGGAAAGCCAGGGTTTAGGCACGCGATCGCCGCACGGGTGAGGAACCCGTCTAGGGACGTCAGGGCAGTCAGGTGCCAGCCGCAAGGTGAGTTAGGGGTCACCACCTTTCCCTCTCCCTTGGGCAGGGCTTTCCCTGTTTTCCTCCCTGTGCGTGTCGTCGGTCACTACATTATCTCTGGCCATTATTTTGTGTAGGTAAAAAAAAAAAAAAAAAAACATTTTTTACCTACTTAGAATCCAGTATGGATCAAATTGCTGTTCTGTCCAAACAATTTCATGGCCTGTCTTTGGAGGTGGTAGGATTGAAGGCGTCGGTCCTCCAGCAACAGCAGCAATTACAACTGACTGCAAGCCCAGCGGTTGCTACTGGTAACCAGGTTGTTGCGGAACCCAAGGTCCCTCTCCCTGACAGATTTTCTGGGGGAAGGGACAAGTTTTTGACATTCCGTGAGGCCTGTAAGTTATATTTTAAACTGCGCCCTTACTCCTCTGGTAATGAAGATCAGCGGGTGGGGGTTGTTATTTCCCTGCTGCAGGGGGATCCGCAGTCCTGGGCGTTCTCTTTACCTACTGATTCCCAGGCTCTTCGGTCAGTGGATGAGTTTTTTGGGGCCTTGGGTCTCATATATGATGACCCTGACCGAGTCGCCCTGGCTGAATCAAGATTACGGAGACTCTTACAAGGAGAGCGGCCGGTAGAGGAGTATTGCTCTGAATTCCGTAGGTGGGCTACGGATACCCAATGGAACGACCCGGCTCTCAGGAGTCAGTTCTGCTCTGGGTTATCCGAAAGGGTTAAGGATGCGCTTGCATTATATGAGACCCCCTTTTCCCTTGATGCGGTTATGTCCCTTTCTATCCGAATAGATAGACGCCTTAGGGTCAGGTTGAAAAAAACGGAGCAATTGGTAACCCCTCCCAAGCAGCAGTTAGTCTGTACGGACTTAGACGAGCCTATGCAGCTAGGAGGAACTACTCGTCAGGTCCGTCCTCCTGAGGCTCGCCGTAGGCTTGGGGTTTGTTTTTTTTGTGGGGAGAGGGGTCATTTCATTAATGTCTGTCCTTCTTTCCTCAGAAACAAAAGACCGTCGGAAAAACTACTAACCCCAGGCTGTGTGGAGGATGTCAGCCGGGGGGTATACGTTTCCTCCATACGTACATCGCAATTTGTGTTGCCAGCGGTTATTATTTTTGGTGATAAGACGGAGACTATTTCTTTCTTTCTAGACAGTGGAGCAGGGGTAAATTTGATAGATGCCCATTTTGCCTGCACTTTGGGTTTGTCTCTCTGTACTTTACAGACCCATTCCCATATTCGCTATTGATTCTGCTCCCCTGTCTCAGAGAAACCTCACGCACATGGTTCATAATTTACACCTTCGGGTAGGGGACCACCATAACGAGATGCTTTCAGGTTATGTTCTGGAGGGGCTTCCCACTCCGGTAGTGCTGGGTCTTCCCTGGTTGGTAGCGCACAATCCAGTGGTGGATTGGCAGGCTAGGGAGATATTGGAGTGGAGTGAGCAGTGCAGAGAAAATTGCTTAAATAGCAATTGCTTAGTCGCCTCCATAACTACCCTACCTACATTTATTTCGGACTTTGAGGATGTTTTTTCTGAAAAGGGTTGTCAGAAGTTACCACCTCATCGTCCTTATGATTGCCCGGTTAACCTTATTCCCGGCGCAAAATTACCCAAGACCAGGTTATATAATCTTTCGGGTCCAGAGAGACAAGCCATGAAAGATTATATCTCCGAGAGCTTGGCTAAGGGACACATCAGACCCTCTTCTTCACCCGTGGCTGCAGGGTTTTTCTTCGTTAAAAAGAAAGATGGGGGCCTGCGTCCTTGCTTAGATTTTCGCGAATTAAATCAGATAACCATCCGAGACCCATACCCTCTTCCTCTCATTCCTGACCTGTTTAATCAGATTGCGGGTGCTAGGTGGTTCTCCAAACTTGATCTTAGGGGTGCCTACAATCTGATTCGTATTAAGGAGGGGGATGAGTGGAAGACAGCGTTTAACACCCCTGAGGGGCATTATGAAAATCTAGTTATGCCTTTCGGTCTGACCAATGCTCCTGCCGTCTTTCAACATTTCGTTAATGACATTTTTAGTCATCTAATCGGCAGGTTTGTGGTAATATACCTAGATGATATTTTAATTTATTCGTCCGATCTGAAAACACATGAGGTGCATGTCAGACAAGTACTGCAGGTCCTACGGACGAATGAATTATATGCTAAAATTGAAAAATGTGTCTTCGCCGTTCAGGAGATACAATTCCTGGGTTATTTTTTATCTGCGTCAGGTTTCCGTATGGATCCTAGGAAGGTCCAGGCAATTTTAGATTGGGATCTTCCTGAGAACCTCAAAGCACTACAACGGTTCTTGGGCTTCGCGAATTTCTATAGGAAATTCATTAAAAATTATTCACTTATTGTAAAACCACTTACTGACATGACTAGGAAGGGGACTGATTTTTCTAAATGGTCTGACGCCGCTAAAGTTGCTTTTTCCTCTCTAAAAGAGAGGTTTACCTCAGCACCTGTACTGGTCCAACCTGATGTCTCTCAGCCTTTTATTGTTGAAGTCGATGCGTCAGAGGTGGGAGTGGGGGCGGTGCTGTCTCAGGGTCCGTCTCCTGGCAAATGGCGTCCTTGTGCTTTCTTTTCTAAAAAACTATCTGCAGCAGAAAAGAACTACGATATTGGCAATAGGGAACTATTAGCTATTAAACTTGCGTTTGAGGAGTGGCGTCATTTCTTAGAGGGGGCAGTCCACCCCGTCACTGTAATTACGGACCACAAAAATCTTCTGTACCTCGAATCAGCTAAGCGTCTCACCCCTAGACAGGCTAGGTGGTCGCTATTTTTTACCAGGTTTAACTTTGTGATTACCTATCGTCCTGGGGCAAAGAACACCAAGGCTGATGCAATATCTCGTTGTTTCCCTGGAGGGGGTAATGTGAGTGATCCGGTACCCATTCTTCAAAGAGGAGTGGTTGTTTCTGCGGTACACTCTGTTTTGGAGGGGAAGGTGTTAGAGGCCCAGGGGGACGCCCCGGTCTCTTGCCCCTCAGAGAAATTGTTTGTACCGTTGAACTTACGTTTCGAATTATTAAAGGAACATCATAATTCGGCACTTGCTGGGCACCCGGGTAGTAAAGCAACCTTGGAACTATTGTCTCGTCGTTTTTAGTGGCCAAGGTTGCGTCAGGATGTATTGGATTTTGTGTCTTCTTGTTCTACCTGTGCGCGCGCAAAAGTTTCACATACACGTCCTGCAGGGTCTCTATTACCACTCGTCATTCCCAATAGACCGTGGACACATCTGTCAATGGATTTTATCACTGACTTACCTTTGTCTGCGGGTAAAACAGTTATTTTGGTAGTAGTGGACAGGTTTAGCAAAATGGTACACTTCATTGCGTTACCCGCACTACCTAATGCTAAGACTCTTGCTCAGGTATTCGTCAGTGAAATCGTGAAGCTTCACGGGGTCCCCTCCGATGTTGTTTCGGATCGGGGTACCCAGTTTATTTCTAAATTTTGGAAAGCTTTTTGTTCTCGTTTGGGGGTACACTTGTCCTTTTCCTCTGCTTTCCATCCTCAGTCGAATGGACAGACTGAGCGTACCAACCAAAACCTTGAGACATATCTAAGATGTTTTGTGTCTGAAAACCAAGAGTTGTGGTCATCATATTTACCGTTAGCTGAGTTTGCCATAAATAATCGTCGTCAGGAATCCACTGGCAAGTCACCATTTCTTGGTGCATATGGTTTTCATCCCCAATTCTGTACTTTCAAAGAGGGGGGGTCTTCTGGGGTTCCCGAAGAGGAACGGTTTTCGTCATCTCTTTCATCGGTATGGCAGAAGGTGCAAGCTAACTTGAAAAATATGGGAGGTAAATACAAATGCATGGCTGATAAGAGACGGTCGCCAGGTCCGGACCTAGGAGTGAATGACTATGTGTGGTTGTCTACTAGGAATATTAAATTGAAGGTTCCCTCTTGGAAACTGGGTCCTAGGTTTATTGGCCCTTACAAAATTGTAGCCATCATCAACCCCGTGGCTTTTCGCCTGGAGTTACCTCAGACTTTTAAAATTCATAATGTTTTTCATAAGTCGTTACTCAAAAAATATGTTCCACCTCTAGAACCATCACCGCTGCCACCCCATCCTGTTGTCGTGGATGGTAACCTAGAATTTCAGATATCCAAAATTGTTAATTCTCGTCGGGTCCGCCGCTCTCTTCAATATCTGGTGCATTGGAGAGGTTACGGTCCCGAGAAAAGAATGTGGGTTCCTGCGTCTGAGGTAAACGCCGACAGGTTAGTTCGGGTTTTTCATGCCTCTCATCCTGGGAGACCTGGTCCTGAGTGTCCGGAGGCCCCTCGTAGAGAGGGGGTACTGTCACGAGGGTGTCGAGGACCACGCCTGACTCCGTTATACCCGGGGTCAGGAAGTCGCAGCGGTTGGCTGCACGCTCTATTTAAGATAGGGCTGTTTTCCTTATGGTAGCTTTCTGGGTTTGCTTAGCAAACCCTTTTGGCTCACTCAGGGATCCGTAGCTCCTTCTCCTCAGCTGTTCCTTGTCCAGCACTCCCAGACCTCCTTATATTTCTCTCTCACACTTCTCTGGTTGCCAGAGATAGAGCTTCCTGCCTGGACATCTATTCTGACCTTCTGGAGCTGTGTTGCTGCGTTCGCTGGTAGTTGGTCCAGTACGCTACCCTCCAGATCCCTGTTGGACCTTTTTGGTTTATTGTGGTCGCCCACCTGGGTGTATGTGTTTGTATGTTTTGTCTGTCCTCTCCCTGGTGTTTCCCTCTTAGTGATAGTGGTGTGGACTAGCGATCCCACCGGCCTGTTCACTATCCAGGGCTCATATTAGGGAAAGCCAGGGTTTAGGCACGCGATCGCCGCACGGGTGAGGAACCCGTCTAGGGACGTCAGGGCAGTCAGGTGCCAGCCGCAAGGTGAGTTAGGGGTCACCACCTTTCCCTCTCCCTTGGGCAGGGCTTTCCCTGTTTTCCTCCCTGTGCGTGTCGTCGGTCATTACAACTCTATATACAATATATACAGATATGGGGCACATATCTGGGCATATCTACTGTGAGGGGCACATATCTGGGCATAACTACTGGGAGGGGGCACATAATCTGGCATAACCACTGTGAAGGGGTTCATATCTGGGCAGGGCCGGCGCTACCATAAGGCAGGCCAAGCGGCTGCCTTAGGGCGCGCCCTGCGCAGGGCGGAAAACTGAATGCCCTTCTTTTTTTTTTATAACTTTCTTGAATTTGTGCCGCAGCGCCGCCGCCTTGCGCCCGCCCACCCCCAGCCTGCGTGTGCTGGCCGCTCGGAGTCACGGCAACACATGGTCACATGGGCTCAGCCTGCCACGGGGGCCTGACTGGTAGTGAGCCGCCGCGGCGGGTATCGCAGGGACTAATACAGCCGTCAGCCAGATTAGACCACTAGACGCACTGGCAGCCAGCAGCAGCAGGAGTCAGGACAGGTCAGGAGTGGACTCAGGACTTGACTTGGTGATCATGGATGGGGCCAGGGCTGTCCGGGCAGGGGGAAGGTGGATTAAGTGCCATGAGGGGGGGGGGGGAGAAATGTGACACAATAGCCTATTGTGTCACATTTCTCCCCCCCCCATGGCACATCATTCCCCCCCCCCCCCCGCCCTGGCCCCATCCATGATCACATCATTACCCCCTATTGTCAATGTGACACAATAGGGGGTGATCATGGACGGGGGGGGGGATATGATGTGCCAGGGGGGGGGGGGGGGGGCGCCAAAATGTAGCTTCGCTTGTGTTGGCAAAAATCCTTGCACCGGCCCTGTATCTGGGCATATCTACTGCGAGAGGCACATAATCTAGCATAACTACTGTGAAGAGGCACATAACTTGGCAGAACCACTGTGAGTGGGCACATATCTAGGCATATATACTGTGAGGGGCACATATCTGGGCATATCTACTGTGAGGGGCACATACCTGGTCATAACTACTGAGAGGGGCACATATCCTGCATAATTCCTGTGAGGGAGGCACATATCTGGGCATAACTACTGTGAGGGGCACACAATCTGGCATAATTACTGTGAAGAGGCACATAATCTGGCATAACTACTGTGAGGGGCACATAATCTGACATAACTACTTTTAGGGGCACATATCTGCGCATTTCTACTGTGAGGGGCACATATCTGGCAAAAATACTGTGAGGGAGTCACATATCTGGGCATAACTACTGTGAGGGGCACATAATCTGGCATAACTACTGTGAGGGGCACATAATCTGGCATAACTTCTGTGAGGAGGCACATAATCTGGCATAACTACGGTGAGGGGGCACATAATCTGACATTGCTTCTGAGGGGGCACATATCTGGGTATATCTACTGTGAGGGGCACATATCTGGCATAACTACGGTGAGGGAGACACATATCTGGGCATAACTACTGTGAGGAGGCACATAATCTGGCATAACTACTGTGAGGGGGCACATAATCTGACATAGCTACTGAGGGGGCACATATCAGGGCATATCTACTGTGAGGGAGGCACATATATGGACATAACTACTGTGAGGGGCACATAATCTGGCATAACTACTGTGAGGAGGCACATAATCTGGCATAACTACTGTGAGGGGCACATAATCTGACATAACTACTGTGAGGGGGCACATATCTGGGCATATCTATTGTGAGGGGCACATAATCTGGCATAACTACTGTGAGGGGGCACATAATCTGACATAGCTACTGAGGGGGCACATATCTGGGCATAACTACTGTCAGGGGCACATAATCTGGCATAACTACTGTGAGGAGGAACATAATCTGGCATAACTACCGTTAGGGTGCACATATCTGGGCATATCTACTGTTGGGGGCACATAATCTGGGGACTGAGAGACATAATGGCGGTCGGCTGAGAGGTATAATGGGGGCTGAGAGGCTCATAATGGGGGCTGAAAGGCATAATGGCGGCTGTGAGGCGCAAAATGGGGGCTGAGAGGCATAATAGGGGGCTGATGAGAGGCATAAGGGCTGATAATGGGGGCTGATGAGAGGCATGGGGCTCTCATCTGAGGTCTGATTGGGGGTAATTTACATTGGGGTCTGAGCTGAGGTCTGATTTGAGGTCTTATTGAGTCTTATTTACATTGGGGGTCTGATTGGGGATGTCAGCTTAGGTCTGTTTAACATTGGGGGTCTAGTTGGTGGTCTTACCTGATTTGTAATGAAAACATTTTTTTTTCTTATTGTCCCCCTCTAAAACCTAGGTGCCTCTTATAGTTTTCCTGAACTGCAGAGCGATGCCCACTTCCAGCCCTGAGCCCAACTACCCCCTACCCAGAGCACTGATCCTGAGCCTACTAGAGTCTTCAGAACTGTAAGTATTTACAGTAATTCACTGTAAGCTATATATATAAATTACTTGTTTTATGTGAGTAAGGGTGCTGGGTGGTTGGAGAAGGGGGAGGGGGCTTGTAAAGAGAAATTCTGTACCAAGTGTAGTTGATGTGGGCAGCTCAATATGTGGTTGGGGCTGTGTGTGGGTGTGACTTGAGGGTGGGCAGGACACAGGGGCTCCATAATCTCCTATTGCCCGGGGGGCCCCATGAGTTGTCAGTCCGCCCCTGCTAGTAGCCGATCTCCTATTTATGTCAGTAGGTCCTGCTGTACTGCTTGTATGGACTAAGTAACAGATCCAGTCACTGATTCCAGATGGATCATTCCATTTTCCAACCAATGGCGTAGATATTGTTGGGATCGGTATATATGGGATGGGGGTTAGCAATGACAAAATTCAGAGGTATAAAAATACAACTTGGCTTTATTTGGTCCAGCAACAAAACAGCAACAACACATAGAGATCAGTTCACACATAAGAGTATACAGAGCACAGACGTTCCACTGTGGCTACTGTGCCTTCCCAGACTCAGACCTTGACTGGACATGTCAACAGTTTTATGCCCCAGCAACAGCATCACCTTGGCTAATTGGTGGGGGGGGGGGGGGATGCACTGGAGGGGGAGGGAATGGCAGGTCCCACTACCAACCTATCTGCCATTCCAAAAAAATTCAGGCCCGGAAAACAAAGTTACTAAAAACCTCAGCAAAAAATTTTTACTGAGGAAACCCAACTTTCCTGGATTTTTCATCTCACCTACATTAAAAAATGTGGGTGAGATGTACACCCCCTCCAGATGTCTTCAATCTACCTATGTATTCTACGATAGATAGACAGACAGACAGGGGGAAAGACAGACATACAGATAGACAGACAGAGGGACAGACAGACAGATATGGCCACTGTAGATCGTGTTCCAGGGCTTTTAGGACTAATAATTGGCATGATGGTATGAAATCCATTTAGTCCATGGACCGGCAGCTGCAGCAGGTGTTATTTTTCTGGGTCCTTTTTTTAATCCATTTACGGAAGCGTTTCAGGCGGGATGGTCTCTTCATGATCTCCTTCTCTGTTTTGCATGTTATGTTTGTAATGTTCTCCTCCTCTGTTTTGGATGTTGTTTTTATGATCTTCTCCTCCTCTTTTTTTGCAGCTTTTAGTTGTTCAATAATTGGCCTTTCTTTCTTGATCTTATCTTTGGCTGGTCTGATGTTATCTTTCTTAATTTTTACTACTGGCTTTTGAACAACTACAATATGAAAATGAAACCATCAGCATGTAGTAGATATAACAGAATCTATGCTTTTAATATTATGAGCAGTGCAGTAATATAGCGATGCAGCTAATCAGCAGACATAAGCTGTCTCATCTCTGAATTCTGCTGAATTCTGGGGTAATAGAAGGACCCCCAATGTGTGTGATCAGCAGATATGGTAGTTAACCGTTATCTCTGCCTGTACCCCGCTTATATATGTTATTATATAGAAATTATTACCTGGCTTCTCCACATGAATCATTTGTAGATCAGTTGCCTGTTTTTTTTCACGCCGGCGCCATGCCATGTACCTGTGACTGTGAGACAGAGAAATGTCCTGACATGAGCCTTTACAGATGACAATCTTCAGTTCCCCATCAGAATATACCTATGACCCCCATCCTCCCCCACTACAGGGGGTGAGCTATAAAGGTGCAGTATGTAACAGGCAGGAAGGATATAGTGCTGTAGTCTATGTTATATCATAATACAGCACCGAGATAGGGGGGACAGTGGTTACCTGATTATATCCCTGCCCGATCTGGCCCCTGTATTATAACCTGGCTGCAGTAGTTACTGCGCCTCCTGTAGGTCAGACAGTACAGTGTATAGAGAATAATGTGATGTGTAGAGTAGAAGAAAATTGGAAACTCACCAGCAAAAGATGGCAATCACGGCTGCAACCAATAGAAATACGCATATCGGCAGGACAACGCGGTACATGACTGGTAATAAAGACAAAAGATGCTCGTTATCAATTCTTATCATAGAGAACATATTCTACAAGACATTGTCCAACATCTCTAGATCCTTCTGATGCCAGCAGTGCCCTTCATGAGGACATCAGCAGGTAGGCACTGGCAGCTTGGCTGGGCATGGAGGGAGTAATTGCTGGACAGTGGGCTGGTAACGTCTGGATAAGGGGCACATCATTATATGTTCCAGAATCACTTTAGAGGACCGATCCCCAAAAGAGCAGCTTAATGGCTGTTCTCCTCCACTACAGTCAGGGCTTGATAGAGGATAATGATAGTAGAATTAGGGGAGGAAGGAATTGACTACTCATTGTTATTTGCACCCGCGCTGTTTGGACCTGGGGTTGTCCTCCCAGATCCTCGGAAAGTCACTGTCCATGAAAGAATGAAGGAAAATAAAGACATGAAATCAATGATAGCGGCAGCTGAGCCCCAAAACGGGGACACGAGGAGACAGAAGATAACAATAAATCAGTATTTAGTAAGTGCCCACTAGTGGTCACTACAGACAAAATGTCATCATTTAAGGCATTGTATGAGATTAGAAACCTTGCAGCTTTCTTTCTGAAATATCCTCCCTCTTGTTCCAGAGGTTGTGTACGGTATTGAAGTTCAGCGCCATCCAAGTAAATGGGTCTCAGCTACAATGCCGCACAGCCCACTCTCCTATAACCTGAGCTCCAAGCCACAGAGATACCAGCCAGGTTTGCCTCTAGGACTCGTAATCATGTAAGGATAAATACAATATTTAGACCCCATTCCGTAAGATAAACCCCCGGTGATAATATCCATTACCTGCAGGTGTTTTTGTGGGCTTTCCGTGAACAGAAAATGTAGAAAATAATAGAAATGCAAGAGCAATTCTTCTTAAATCCATTGTCTCCAACAACTAACCCTCAAAAGAATCCAGTGCACCCCAACACAGAGAAGCCTGGACACAGCATTGTGATGTCACACAGCTTCAGTATTCTAAGGGGGCGGGGCTTCTGGATGCTGATGATGTCATCAGAGATCTAGTCTGAATAAAGAAATGTATATAGAGCAGTGATGTTTAAAGAGGAATGCCGCTTTGGTAAACCTTTAATAAAGTTATAAGGATATTGGGGGTTATTATCCGTTTTCTCTGACACAATCTGGCACAATAGAAATCGGATCCGTCTCCCATTGACTTTCAATGGCGTTCATGACGGATCTGTTTTGGCTATGTTACAGATAATACAAACGGATCAGTTCAAGACGGATGCATGCGGTTGTATTATTGTAACGGATCCTTTTTTGCAGATCTATGAGGTATCCGCCCCCAAAGCACGAGTGTGAAAGTAGCCTAACGCCTAATGCACACGGCCGTGCCCATATTGCGGCCGTCTGGATCGGTCTGCGGAATCCCCACGGATGTTGCCCGTGCATTGGGGACTAAAAATTGAAGCACTACTTGCACGGAACGGCCGTGTACATGGGGCCTAAGATGGAATAAGCATATGTTGTCGTGCCAAAATATTACTATGCGATATATAGGACATTTCAAATAGTACCTCAATATACATGAAATAAAAATATACTCATTGCTAAAAAAAAACATAGTGCACCAAAAAGGAGTTGATGGAATGGAATGATGATAAATGTAGTGGCGTCGCTAGGGGGGGGCAATCGCCCCCCTATGTTGTCCTTTGCCCCCCCGGTTGCCCCCCCGCTGATTCCCCCAGTTCAGAGCACAGTCGACTGAGGAGAGGCAGGCGGCGTCCAGGAGCAGGAGAGGTAAGTGTTTTTTTATTTTATAAAATATGTGGCTGCTGGGGGTATAAGGGGGGCTAATGATGAGAGGTATATGGGGGGCCGGGGCTAATGATGAGAGGCATTTGGGGGGCTAATGATGAGAGGCATTTGGGGGGCTAATGATGAGAGGCATTTGGGGGGCTAATGATGAGAGGCATTTGGGGGGCTAATGATGAGAGGCATTTGGGGGGCTAATGATGAGAGGCATTTGGGGGGCTAATGATGAGAGGCATTTGGGGGGCTAATGATGAGAGGCATTTGGGGGGCTAATCATGAGAGGCATAATGGGGGCTAATGATGAGAGGCATAAGGGGGCTAATGCTGAGAGGCATATGGGGGCTAATGATGAGAGGTATATAGGGGGCTAATGATGAGAGGCATATGGGGCTAATGATGAGAGGCATATGAGGCTAATGATGAGAGGCATATGGGGGCTAATGATGAGAGGCATATGGGGGGCTAATGATGAGAGGCATATGGGGGGCTAATGATGAGAGGCATAAGGGGGCTAATGATGAGAGGCATTTGGGGGGCTAATGATGAGAGGCATATGGGGCTAATGATGAGAGGCATTTGGGGGGCTAATGATGAGAGGCATTCGGGGGGCTAATGATGAGAGGCATTTGGGGGGCTAATGATGAGAGGCATTTGGGGGGCTAATCATGAGAGGCATAATGGGGGCTAATGATGAGAGGCATAAGGGGGCTAATGATGAGAGGCATATGGGGGCTAATGATGAGAGGCATATGGGGGCTAATGATGAGAGGCATTTGGGGGGCTAATGATGAGAGGCATTTGCGGGGCTAATGATGAGAGGCATAAGGGGGCTAATGATGAGAGGCATAAGGGGGCTAATGATGAGAGGCATATGGGGGCTAATGATGAGAGGCATATGGGGGCTAATGATGAGAGGCATATGGGGGCTAATGATGAGAGGCATAAGGGGGCTAATGATGAGAGGCATAAGGGGGCTAATGATGAGAGGCATATGGGGGGCTAATGATGAGAGGCATTTGGGGGGCTAATGATGAGAGGCATTTGGGGGGCTAATGATGAGAGGCACTTGGGGGGTTAATGATGAGAGGCATTTGGGGGGCTAATGATGAGAGGCATTTGGGGGCTAATGATGAGAGGCATTTGGGGGGCTAATCATGAGAGGCATAATGGGGGCTAATGATGAGAGGCATAAGGGGGCTAATGATGAGAGGCATATGGGGGCTAATGATGACAGGTATATAGGGGGCTAATGATGAGAGGCATATGGGGGGCTAATGATGAGAGGCATATGGGGGCTAATGATGAGAGGCATATGGGGCTAATGATGAGAGGCATATGGGGGCTAATGATGAGAGGCATATGGGGGGCTAATGATGAGAGGCATATGGGGGGCTAATGATGAGAGGCATAAGGGGGCTAATAATGAGAGGCATTTGGGGGGCTAATGATGAGAGGCATTTGGGGGGCTAATGATGAGAGGCATTTGGGGGGCTAATGATGAGAGGCATTTGGGGGTCTAATGATTAGAGGCATTTGGGGGGCTAATGATGAGAGGCACTTGGGGGGCTAATGATGAGAGGCATTTGGGGGGCTAATGATGAGAGGCATTTGGGGGGCTAATGATGAGAGGCATTTAGGGGGCTAATCATGAGAGGCATAATGGGGGCTAATGATGAGAGGCATAAGGGGGCTAATGATGAGAGGTATATAGGGGGCTAATGATGAGAGGCATATGGGGGGCTAATGATGAGAGGCATATGGGGGGCTAATGATGAGAGGCATATGGGGGCTAATGATGAGAGGCATATGGGGGGCTAATGATGAGAGGCATATGGGGGGCTAATGATGAGAGGCATAAGGGGGCTAATGATGAGAGGCATTTGGGGGGCTAATGATGAGAGGCATTTGGGGGGCTAATGATGAGAGGCATTTGAGGGGCTAATGATGAGAGGCATTTGGGGGGCTAATGATGAGAGGCATTTGCGGGGCTAATGATGAGAGGCATATGGGGGCTAATGATGAGAGGCATATGGGGGCTAATGATGAGAGGCATATGGGGGCTAATGATGAGAGGCATAAGGGGGCTAATGGTGAGAGGCATAAGGGGGCTAATGATGAGAGGCATATGGGGGCTAATGATGAGAGGCATATGGGGGCTAATGATGAGAGGCATAAGGGGGCTAATGATGAGAGGCATAAGGGGGCTAATGATAGGCATTTGGGGGGCTAATGATGAGAGGCATATGGGGGCTAATGATGAGAGGCATTTGGGGGGCTAATAATGAGAGGCATATGGGGGCTAATGATGAGAGGCAGCATATGGGGCTAATGAGGCATAAGGGCTGATATGGGTGCTAATGAGAGGCATGGGGGCTAATATGGGAGTGATGAGAGGCATAATGGCTGGTCCAAATTTATGCCAATGGAGGAGCAGAGTTAGTTAGAGCAGTTTAAAAAGAAGAGAGTAATGACCCTGCTCCTCTAGGCCATGAGGACTACAGAATGACCAAGCAAAGAAACTATACAGACTCTGCTGCAAGGTGAGGGGAAACACGTTAAGACAGCACCACCACAGTGCAGGACAGGCATAGCTAGAAGCCTGCATCATACACTGGACACCTACAGCTACAGGTACCAGAGTACAGCTGTAGGGAAGGGAATCAGGAGAGAGAGACATTGTTAGCTAATTACCTTCTGATTGTCATCTTCTGCCACTATGATCTGGGAGGAGAAATTGCACTTTGTTATGAACTGCGGCTGCATCTGCTGCTATTTATTTTTTGCACTTAGTAAATAAAGATGTTCTTTGTTCTATGATCTCTGCATGGTTCCTTCATATCACTTTTTCACTGCACTGAACCCCAGGTAGCAATAGACTCAGGGTAGGGCCGTAGATAATTTTTTTTCCTGGGAAGGGGGGGGTTCAGCTTTCTCAAATTACACTAGTGTGGGGCTGGCAGGTGGCAGTGCAGGAGGCGGAGCACAGGGGTGTGATTAGGGTGTGCCCAGGCACACCCGACACACCCCGTGCGCACGCCTATGCTGCCCAGGGGCGGATTAAGTGCATGATGGGCCCGGGGCTGTCTACCCAACTTGGGCCCCCCCCCCTCCATTTTAGTGCTTCATGAGCGCCACAGTCTCTTCTTAGGCCATATGACATCTTCAGACTAAAAAAAAATACTCCAAATTGGGTCCTAAACTGAAAAATTTTGTCGCCAAACTTAAAATACATATAATTGTAATAAAAAAGACATGGAGGAGAATACAGCACCACATACCTCTTACATCCAGTGACATCTCCTGTCATGTAGACCTTCTTTTTCCTCTTCTCCTCCATTTGACCCAGACCACCATGCAAATTCTTTCAGCCGCATCTCGTCTCTACAGTTTGTAACACAGACACGTTAGATTTCTCAATTTTTCCATCAACCTCCTCATCCTGGTGTCCCCACAGTGTCATCCTGCCACCCCCAATACTGTGCCCGTTGTGCCCCCCAATGCCCCAGGTACTATACTGCTGAAAAAATAGTGACCCTAATAGACACAATTGGGGTAATTTATCAAACTGGTGTAAAGTAGAACTGGATTTCCAAAATATGAAAGGTGGAATCTGATTGGCTGCTATGGGCAACTAAGCCAGTTCTGCGTTACACCAGTTTGATAAATTACCCCAAATGTTCCTATAGTGTCCACAGCAGCTATAATGTCCCCTAGAGTGCCCCCAGTAATAATAACACCCTCTATTGTGCTCCAGGCAATAATCCCTGTATAGTGTCCCCAGAAATAATAGAATTGCCCCTACAGAGCCTCCCCAATAGCAACACCCCATATAGTAATTTCCACCACACTGCCCCCACATAGTAATCCCCCCATAGTAATTTCCCCCCACACAGTAATTTCCCCCAAACTGCCCCATATAGTAGTTTGCCCCCACACAGTAATTTTCCCCACACTGCCTCCACATAGTAATTTCCACCACACTGCCCCCACATAGTATTTTGCCCCCACATAGTAATTTGTCTTCACATAGCAGTTTCCCCACACTGTTCCCACATAGCAATTTCCCCACACTGTTCCCACATAGCAATTTCCCCACACTGCCCCCACATAGTAATTTGCCCCCACATAGAAATTACCCCACACTGTCCCCATATAGTAATGACCCCCACACTGCCCCCACACAATAGTTTCCCCACACTGCCAACATATAGAAATTTGCCCCCACATAGTAGTCCCTCCCATAATAATTTGCCCCCACACTGCCCCCACATAGCAATTTGCCCCCACACTGCCCCATCTAGTAATTTGCCACCACATAGTAGTCCCTCTCATAATAATTTGCCCCCACATAATAATTTGCCCCCACATAGTATTCCCTCCCATAATAATTTGGCCCCATACAGCCCCCACATTCCCCCCCATCATGTACTCGATTTATCTTCCCTAATATGTCCTCCTGTGTGTCCCCCCCCCCCCACATGTCCCCCAAAGTAGGCACATGAAATAAAAAAAATAAAAAATGAACAAAAAATGAAAAGCTAAATACTCACCTATGTCCAGGGCCAGGCGCTTGCTCACAGAGGAAGGCGGGATGAGTCAGGCGCATCACAGTGCTGCGTCCCGGCACAGGCGCACGATGACGTCATCACGCACGCCTGCGCCGGGATTTCACTACCGCATAGGCCTCAGGCCTACAAGGCCTGAAGCCTATGGCGGTGATAGGCGACGGGAGAGGGAGCTATGCGCTCCCGTGCCCCGCCGCAGTAATACAGTATGTGGGCGTTCGGGTCAGCGGCACGTCTGGGGGGGTTTGAACCCCCCTATCCGCCCCCTTATCTACGCCCCTGACTCAAGGTGTACACCGTGACACAACATAACAGCATCTTGTCAGGGCCACTACAACTCCCATCCTCTATAATAGGTTCTCAGGGGTACTTCTGTATTAAAATACGGTGATGAGACGTACTCTTTTCCTGCACATGTCAACTTGTTCGGTTAAAAAAAAAGTCCAGCAATGATATTTAAAACGGCCAGGAATGTCCGGCTTTTTGGGGGAATACTTAAACTTTATTTCAGTGTTTATATGTGTGTAACCCTGTGAAGTTACACCGGCTGCGTTATCTGAAATTTCCAGTAGATGGACTCAGTATGCTGTTAATAAGACATTGAGCATTGATCACATGACTGGCTGAAATGAGTCACATGGTTAGTGACATCATCGCAGGTCCTAAAACGACGCTGGCTGCACAGCTCAAAAGAGGAAGGTCCTGGAAAAGTTTCTAGAAGCTACGATTTGCTCAGCCAGAGAGAGGACATGGGTCTGGCATTGAGAGACTGCAGCACAGAGATAGAACCTGGCGGAGAGAACTTACTTCACCCAAGATCACACCTGCTGAGAGAGGGACCGCTGGCAAAGACAAGCACTGAGTCCAGACGTCTGGTGAATCCAGTGAGAGGAGATTGCTGCGGACTGGCCTGGTAAATGGTGTTGTGAGGGTAAGTCAAACCTCTCCCTGTATCACCACAGGGCACCTGTCTCCTCACTCACAGTAAAGACTCTGAGGTCCAGTGACGGACATTACACAGCTCAGGCTGCTTCAGTGACCCTGCGGAGCAGGACTTATAAGGGCCCCAACTCTCCTATGTGCACCAACGGCCATTAGGGCGAAGATAGGGGGTGGGACGCAGGTGTGCTAGTGGGTGGGTGAGGAAGAATCCACATTACCCTGTTATTTGTGTTACGCTATTGTATTTTCCTATGTATGTTGGTTCATTTAGTTACACACTATATAAAGTTAATTCCAGTTAGGCTGTGTCAGTCTCATTTGCACCAAGTATGTTCCCAGTGGAGCCTCACATCCCTACCCTGGATGCTCCACTGGGTGGAGGCACTGCCGCAGACATGTACCCCAACTCCCAGATAGCGGAGGCTCAGGATCCGCCTGTCAGGCATAGTGAGTTAACTAGGGTTAGGGACCCCATAGACACTAGGGGGCGCCCCCAAAACCCCGTTACATATGGAGGCACTGCTGAGATCAATTGGGGTACAACCAGTGAGAATAGATTAAATCCTCAGGCCACTCCCTCCTTTGCAAAAGAGTATGTACCAGCAAAGAAATGTACCATTGCAGCAAGCTGTGATGTTATGCAGAGTCCCATCCTGCTGTGAGATGAATCACGTCATCTTGTGTATAGAACTTCGATTGGGAATAGAAATGGCGACCGTCAGGGATATCCTGCGGGATTCTGAAGGCCAACTTACATGTTAATATATTGTCATACGGACTTGGGAGACCATGAGAGGCCTACCAACATTCATTTATATGGAGCCCCGGATGAAGGATGCTCTTTAGTGTACGCTCTACTTGAGAAGAAAGAAAGGGTCTTGCTGCAACAACCCTTTAAATTAGAACAGAGAGATTATGTCACAGAAAATTATTCTAAGCTCCTGACTCCTATCTCCGGAAAGGCCGGAGCCATTCCTAAACAATCTGCCCATTCTCCTAGAGAACGGGGGATGATTACTCCTAAAGCAGAATTTCATCCATCTACAGCATTACTGAAACCAGACAACCCTGAAGTCCGCACCCCGCCTACAGGAGGTAGTGATGTATCGGACATACTCCAGAAACTCTCAGAAGCCATAGTGACGGCAAACCACACCCATAGTTACCGCAAACTAAAGGTGTTTTCTGGGAATCAGCCTGTTCCTTCAGGAGAAGAGCCTTTTGAGGTCTGGAAGGATAATGCTATGCAGTTGTTGGAGGAATGGTCTTGTACAGATACCATAAAGAAACAGCGGTTGGTGGAGAGTCTTCGTTTTCCCGCTACAGACATGATAAGACTGTACAAGGGAGTAAATGGGCAAGCTACTGTGCACGACTATCTACAAGTTTTGCAGGATGCTTATGAAATCAGAAGATTTGGATGATCTGCTGGTTAAGTTCCTAGCCACTAAGCAGAAGGAGCATGAAAAAGCCACTGACTATATCAACCGGTTACAGCTATCGCTTGGAAAGTTATTCCATAAAGGAGCAGTCCCTGCCTCTGAGTTGGATGCTCGGCTATCTAAGCAAATTCAGAGAGGTGGCTTAATCAATAATCCAATTATGATTCTGCTGAGAGCCAAGTTGGATGATAAAGTCCTGCCTTATTCCACCTTAATAAATACAGCCAGGAGATTGGAAGACCAGATGTGTCCACCCCTACAGAAGGAGAAAGAGGATACAGAACTGTCAGCTCTTAGGAAGAAGGTGGCTGAATTGGAGTTCTTATGCAAGTCACCACCAGAGAGAGCAGATCCTCCCCCTGGAAGTGGGGGGCAACACAGGAAGACTCAGAAAAAACTGTTTCCTGAGGATTCACCCCGCCGAGGGGATTGCTTTAAATGTGGAAAGTCAGGGCATTTTCAGCGGGAGTGCCCTGCGAACTCCATGGAGGTGGATGTGGAGGTGCTGGCAACCGAGCTTGAGGAGACTCAAATGACCAGGTCTTACAAGCGAAGGAAGACCCGGCCTACATATGGGTTATCTGTAGGAGCCAAGATTGGGCCTAAATCTTTGATACACGTGCAAGTAGAAGGAATTCAGGCTTCAGCATTGCTAGATACAGGTTCTCAAGTCACCATTATCTACCGAGACTTCTATGAACGTCATTTGAAACACATTCCTATGGAACCTGCAGGAGAGTTTCAGCTATGGGGCGTTGGTTCTCAAGCTCAACCTGTGGAGGGATGCATAAAAGTGACCATAACTATTCCCCAGTTAAACACTGGGATAATATGTCCTATGGAGCTGGAAGCTTTAAAATGCCCTGCAGCCAGGAAAGTGTGTGCCCCAATAATATTGGGCACTAATGCAAAGATGGTACAGGATGTATTCAAGGCCTATCTGACAGAAGTGGGAGATGTCTCCTTAGACCGACTGATGGATGTCAGCCCTGTCCTAGGGAAAGAGTGTAGACGACTAGCCCTTGAAACAAAACCAGGGTCGTGCCACTATTCAGGAACAGAACCTGAATTTGTGAAGCCTGGTGAGACCAAAACCTTACGAGCCATAGCCTCAATGCACCATGAAATGTTGGGGGGAACTGGACAATACCTTATTGAGTCTCTGCCTGAAGAGGATCAGAAGAAAGGGTGGACTCTCATACCTGAGGTAAAAGATTGCCGGAAAAGGTGGTGTCGGAGCTTTCCTGTGATGGTACAGAATTTAACCCCCACGGAAATCCGGATTGATCGTCATCAGAAGATTGGTGTGATACACCTTTTGGATCAAGTTTCGTCCATCATGTCTGTGAGTGCAGAACAGAAGGATCATGTGAAAGCACCTTTAGATTTTGATCTAGAAGATTCTCCTCTACCACAGGAGTGGAAAGACAGCCTTCATTCAAAACTGGTCACCCGAGAGGGAGTGTTTTCCAGAGCAGAGATGGACGTGGGGTGTTCTAAGAGTGCCACCCATACTATAAGACTTGCTGATTCTACTCCTTTCAGAGAAAGGTCAAGAAGAATACCCCCTCGAGATGTGGAAGATGTCCGGGACATACTCCAGCAGATGGAAGGAGCAGGCATCATCACAGAGTCTCGGAGCCCCTATGCCTCACCTATTGTGGTAGTGAGAAAAAAGAATGGTTCAGTTCGGCTATGTGTGGACTACCGTACTTTGAACAAGAGGACTGTGCCAGATCAGTACACTTTGCCCCGGATAGAGGATCTTCTGAACGCCCTATCTGGCAGCCAGTGGTTCAGTGTGCTTGACTTGAGGTCTGGATATTATCAGGTACCCATGAAGAAGGAGGATCAGGAAAAGACAGCTTTTATCTGCCCTTTGGGGTTTTTCCAGTTTACCAGAATGCCACAGGGAGTCACAGGAGCTCCTGCTACTTTTCAGAGGCTGATGGAGAAAACTGTGGGGGATATGAATCCCAAAGAGTGTCTAGTGTATTTAGATGACCTAATTGTTTTCGGGAAGACACCAGAGGAGCATGAACAAAGATTGCTAAAGGTGTTGGATCGACTTCAAGCTGAAGGCCTGAAGCTATCAGTGGACAAATGCCGATTTGCCCAGAACTCTGTCACTTATGTGGGGCATATAGTCTCCGCTGAAGGAGTAGCCACCGATCCTGCTAAAATTGAAGCAGTGTTGAATTGGCCAAGAACAGATAACATCAGTGAGTTGCGGTCCTTTCTCGGATTCTGTGGTTACTACCGAAGGTTTGTGAAAGACTACTCAAAGATTGCTCGAGAGTTACATGACCTACTGAAGATTACCTCTGACGTAACGGGTGCTAAGGCACCATCTCCTAAAGACCCCTTTGGAGAGAAATGGACTTCAGGATATGAAGATGCCTTTCTGACATTGAAGAAGAGACTTACAGAAGCTCCTGTTTTAGCCTATGCAGACCCTGAGAAACCATATATCCTCCATGTGGATGCCAGTATGGAAGGTCTAGGGGGTGTACTGCACCAAAGTTATCCAGAAGGATTGAGGCCGGTGGCTTACATAAGTAGAAGTCTTACAGGTGCAGAGAAGAACTATCCAGTCCATAAATTGGAATTTCTGGCACTCAAGTGGTTCATCGTGGATAAGCTACATGACTATTTGTATGGAGCAACATTTGAAGTAAGGACTGACAACAATCCACTTACCTACATTCAGACTACAGCTAAGCTGGATGCCACAGGACATAGGTGGTTGGCTGCCTTATCAAGCTACAGTTTCAGCCTGAAGTACAAGCCTGGGCCCAAGAATGTCAGCGCAGATGCCCTGTCCCGCAGACCTAGACTCCCTCCTCACCAAGAAGAAGAGGAGTGGGAAGAGATCCCTGGGCCGGGGGTAGGAGCCTTTTGTCAGATGTATGTGGTGGCCGACAGTCAAGAAGAGTTTGCCGAGCTAAGGGGGATAGACTCCATTAGCCACTCTCCAGAAGCCGTGCCTGAGGTGTTCCATGCTCCAGTCATGCTTCAACAGTGGTCCAGTATAACCACAGAAGACAAGAAGAAGGCTCAAGCGCAGGACTGGTACAGTAGGTGAACCCGATTTTGTGTCAATCTCGCTGTATTTCTCGGCGAGATTGAGCACATACGAGCCCCATCGCGGGAGCCAGCGCCGAGCTGGCTTGCCGCGATGGAGAGCAAGCGCGTCATAGAAGCGACGGGAGATCCGACTTGGATTCCCGCCAATTCTACACGTGTGCGGCGTTTGTTATGAATCCTGAGGGGGAAGTCCCCGCCGGATTTTAAATAAAAATCCGGCCTGGGTCCCGCCCTCAGGAGCATACCGGGCCCTTAGGTCTGTTATGGGTTGTAAGGAGAGCCCCCCCTACGCCGAAAAAAACGGCGTAGGGGTCCCCCTACAATCCATACCAGACCCGTATCCAAAGCACGCTACCCGGCCAGCCAGGAAGGGAGTGGGGACGAGCGAGCGCCCCCCCCCCCTCCTGAGCCGTACCAGGCTGCATGCCCTCAACATGGGGGGTTGGGTGCTCTGGGGCAGGGGGCGCACTGCGGCCCCCCCACCTCAGAGCACCCTGTCCCCATGTTGATGAGGACAGGGCCCCTTCCCGACAACCCTGGCCGTTGGTTGTCGGGGTATGCGGGCGGGAGGCTTATCGGAATCTGGGAGCCCCCTTTAATAAGGGGGCCCCCAGATACCGGCCCCCCACCCTAAGTGAATGAGTATGGGGTACATCGTACCCCTACCCATTCACCTGCAAGAAAAGTGGTAAAAACACAAATAAACCACACAGTGTATTAAAATATTTTATTTTTCTGCTCCGGAGGCCGCCCCCTGTCTTCTTTATTAGCTCTTTTACCAGGGGGGGGCTCTTCTTCTTCCGATATCCCGACGGGTCTTCTCCGCTATCCGGGGGGGTCTTCTCAACTCTCCGGGGTTCTCCTTCTGTCTTCTCCTTCTGTCTTGTTGTCTCCTTCTGTCTTCTGTCTCCGGGGGGGGCTCTTCTTCTTCCGATATCCCGACGGGTCTTCTCCGCTATCCGGGGGGGTCTTCTCAACTCTCCGGGGTTCTCCTTCTGTCTTCTCCTTCTGTCTTGTTGTCTCGGCGCACCCCGATTCTTCGTCTTCTCTTCTTGTTTTCGCCTCTCTCTGTTGTTGACTCGGCGCACCCCGGTTCTTCGTCTCGCGAGACTCGGCGCACCCCGATTCTTCGTCTCGCGAGACTCGGCGCACCCCGATTCTTCGTCTCGCGAGACGAAGAACCGGGGTGCGCCGAGTCAACAACAGAGAGAGGCGAAAACAAGAAGAGAAGACGAAGAATCGGGGTGCGCCGAGACAACAAGACAGAAGGAGAAGACAGAAGGAGAACCCCGGAGAGTTGAGAAGACCCCCCCGGATAGCGGAGAAGACCCGTCGGGATATCGGAAGAAGAAGAGCCCCCCCGGAGACAGAAGACAGAAGGAGACAACAAGACAGAAGGAGAAGACAGAAGGAGAACCCCGGAGAGTTGAGAAGACCCCCCCGGATAGCGGAGAAGACCCGTCGGGATATCGGAAGAAGAAGAGCCCCCCCCTGGTAAAAGAGCTAATAAAGAAGACAGGGGGCGGCCTCCGGAGCAGAAAAATAAAATATTTTAATACACTGTGTGGTTTATTTGTGTTTTTACCACTTTTCTTGCAGGTGAATGGGTAGGGGTACGATGTACCCCATACTCATTCACTTAGGGTGGGGGGCCGGTATCTGGGGGCCCCCTTATTAAAGGGGGCTCCCAGATTCCGATAAGCCTCCCGCCCGCATACCCCGACAACCAACGGCCAGGGTTGTCGGGAAGGGGCCCTGTCCTCATCAACATGGGGACAGGGTGCTCTGAGGTGGGGGGGCCGCAGTGCGCCCCCTGCCCCAGAGCACCCAACCCCCCATGTTGAGGGCATGCAGCCTGGTACGGCTCAGGAGGGGGGGGGGGGCGCTCGCTCGTCCCCCCTCCCTTCCTGGCTGGCCGGGTAGCGTGCTTTGGATACGGGTCTGGTATGGATTGTAGGGGGACCCCTACGCCGTTTTTTTCGGCGTAGGGGGGGCTCTCCTTACAACCCATAACAGACCTAAGGGCCCGGTATGCTCCTGAGGGCGGGACCCAGGCCGGATTTTTATTTAAAATCCGGCGGGGACTTCCCCCTCAGGATTCATAACAAACGCCGCACACGTGTAGAATTGGCGGGAATCCAAGTCGGATCTCCCGTCGCTTCTATGACGCGCTTGCTGGGATGTGCTGTCGCTATCCCAGTGAGTGCGAGATCTCGGCACCACATCGCCGAGTATCAGCGCGACGCTGTCGTGCTGAAAACATAATCTCACAAACACCTACTGTATATTGGGATAGTTATCAGAGCAATAAAGACTAAGAATCCTAAATTGCTGACTTCTCTATCTGTGAGTCAAAGAGAATTATACCGAAGAGAATGGAGCCGACTACATCTTGAAGATGGATTACTCTATAGGGTCGTGAAGTATCATGATCACCCTGACAGAAAACAATTGGTACTACCCCACAGATACCGTGGCATGGTCCTGAGAGCTCTCCACGATCAACATGGGCATCTCGGGGTGGACAAGACCTATGGCCTAGTACAAGATCGGTTCTATTGGCCTCGCATGAGGGAACATGTCGAGCAACATGTAAAGACATGCAGGAGGTGTATCCAGAGGAAGACCCTGCCTGTGAGAGCTGCCCCTATGGGTCATCTGAAAAGTACGGGACCCATGGATCTTGTGTGCATGGACTATCTCGGCATTGAGAGCGATACAGCGGGAATTGGAAATGTGCTGGTGGTAACGGACCATTTCACCAGATATGCTCAAGCCTTCCCCACTAAAGATCAAAAAGCTGTGACTGTAGCCAAAGTCCTTTTGGCAGAAGTATTTTTTTTTTTTTCAATCAAATCGTTTTTTATTGTTCAAATAAAATTGGTATATCACAATACATTTTGTATCACAATTTTCTTGAAGTTTTCTCCCCTCCGAATCACAAATATACACACTTATAAAAACATTATCATCTGTCCATATATTTGTTACATCTTCTACAATCATTGTACATAATGAATATACCAAGATATAGACAAATCATTTACAAAGTCATTTGACTGTTATAACCCCAACAGCACCCACCCCCCCTCCCCCACCAACTAAACCCCCCCCTCCCCAGATCAGAGCATGAATTTCCAAGATCTTTTATATTACAACATGAGTGTGAGACAACCATTCATTCCACAACTTTTCAAACTTCGAGGGACATCCCCTCCTAACAAACACTCCCTTCTCTAATGTTAACATATCATTCACCTTTCTCACAAATTCATCCACCGTTGGCGGACTCCCCTGGATCCACCTAAAGGCAATCAATTTCCTGGCCACATACAGTAGTCTCCCAACTGCCACCTTAACCGCCTCTCCCCCACCAATCTCCTTCACATATCCCAGCAAACATATCTTAGGGTCCTTCTGCACCCTCAACTCCAGGTTACGATTAATCAAAGACAACACCTCATCCCAATATCTACTTAGCACTGGACAAGACCAAAGCATATGAAATAGATCTGCACCTTCCGCCATACATTTTGGACAATTGTCATCATTTCTAATCCCAATTTTCCGCAAAAATACTGGAGTTTTGTAAACTCTGTGGATGATAAATAGTTGTGACAACTTGCCCTGTTCACTTACAGACACTCTCAGAACTGCCTCCAATATATCTTCCCACTGTTCCTTTGGGATGTCCCCCAAATCCTTTTCCCATTTTCTCATCCTAGTAAGGGGGAATTCTACCAGAAATTTGTCTAAAAGCAGAGTATACACCTGTGATATCAAACCTCTCTTTCCTCCAGCTGGGAGAACCAGTTTATGGACCACATCCACTTTTGCAATAGTGCATCCCTTCCTTATCGTGACCTCAAATGCGTGTCTCAGTTGCAGATATTGATAGAACCACACTTTGGGAATGTTGAATTCCTGCTGTAGACCTTGAAATGATTTAAATATACTAGTCTCAATCAATTGACCTATCCTCATTACTCCATGGGATTCCCAATTTCGGACTCCTGATAGAGAAATGAATTCTGGCAACAGGTTATTGTTCCACAATGGGGAAAGCTCTCCTACCCCACCAACTCCCCTGATCAATTTCACCTTTGCCCACACTTTTTTCATAAGCTCAATAAGCGTCACTTTCTCTCTTCCCCCATGCATCCCTGCGCCCTCCAGAATACCCATAAGATCCCTACTACCCAACCAGTGTTGCAGTATCTTCCCCGTCACATCTGGTAGCTGAAATTCCATCCAACCCTTAAAGTGTTGACACTGAGAGGCTAAGAAATAAATCCAGGCGTTAGGGACAGCCAAGCCACCTTCAGACTTGGGATATTGCAGCGTCTCCAGCTTAATCCTAGCTTGACCATATTTCCAGATGAGATCTCTAAATATCGAATGTATTTTCCTAAATCTCTCCACTGGGATCCATACAGGTGCATTATTCAATATGTATAGTAACTGAGGCATCATTACCATTTTTAGGAGATTTACTCTACCCACTACTGACAAAAAGAGTCTACCCCATGTCCTAGCCTTAAGCCTGAAGGTATTTAGCAAAGGGGTTAAATTAAGCTCTTCAAAATCTAGCAGTCTAGGTGTTATATATAGCCCCAAATATTTAAACTTGCCCACCCAAGGAATCAAACTATCTGCCTGCACACCAGAGAGTGCCTGTCCGTCAACCGGCATCAAGGCGGACTTCTGCCAATTTATCCGGAGCCCAGAGAAGCCACGAAATCTATCTATTAAAGCCATGGCCGCATCCAGAGAGCCCCCAGTGTCACCCAAAAATAACATAGTGTCATCAGCATACATCGCCACTTTGTTTTGCGTCTCACCATATCTAAACCCCACAATATGAGGTGACAGGCGAATAAGGGCTGCAAGTGGTTCAATTGCTAACGCAAACAACAAGGGTGACAATGGGCACCCCTGTCTGGTGCCCCTGGACAAAGAAAAGCTATCTGACAGCCCCCCATTAGCTCTGATCCGTGCTTTTGGGCTTGAATACAACACTTTCACCCACTGAATAAATCGAGTACCAAAGCCCATGACTCTCAATGTTTCCCATAGGTAGTTCCATTCAACACTGTCAAATGCCTTAGCGGCGTCTAACGCAAGTAAGGCCCTATCTCCTCCATTATCTGCTGGAATATTCAGACTAGTATATACTCTACGGATATTTATAGCAGTCGATTTCCCAGGCATAAAGCCAGTTTGATCCGGGTGCACTATAGTAAGTATTACTCTGGACAACCTGTTTGCCAACACCTTTGCCAGGAGCTTCACATCTGCTGTTAATAGCGAAATTGGTCTATAAGAATCAGGAACTTTGGGATCCTTCCCAGGCTTAGGAATAACTACTATGATAGCCTCCTGCATAGAATGTGGTAGCGAACCCGTCTCCAGAGAATATTCAAGAACCTTTAGTAATTCAGGGAGAAGTATCCCTTGCAATTTTTTATATACCTCCACTGGTATACCGTCTGCCCCCGGCGCCTTACCATTCGCCATCCCCCCAAGAGCTGCCTCCAACTCCTCCAGCGTGATCGGCTCTTCCAGTCTCTCTCTATCCTCCTCTGATAACACTGATAGCTGAGCCTCAGCCAGAAAGGCGGACAAGGCCTCCTCCGAGCTAGACGCCTTAGAAGCATAGAGAGAGATATAAAACCCTTTTAGAATATCTAATATCCCTTTTGTATCCTGGCTACTATTTCCGTTACCATCCATTAGCTCTTGTATACAAGAAGAACCCCTCTGTGCCTGAGAAACCACTGAGAGCAAATGCCCAACCTTCTCTCCCTCCTCAAAGGATCTTTGGCGGTAGAAACTACGCTTCCTATCCGCAGCCTGTAGTAGGTGACACCTCAGTTGTTCCTGAGCTACCTCCAGCGCCTCACTATTATCCATGGTGGGGGTTCTACCAAACTCCCTTTCAGCCTCAGTCACTTGTACATGCGCTTTAACATCCGCCTCTCTGGATTTAGATTTATGCTTACTTATTTCTTTGATCAATACCCCTCTCAGAAACGCTTTCATGGCATCCCATACTCCGTGAATTGAAGCCGTCCCTCCATTAATAGAAAAGTACTCCCTGACCTCCCGAGTAATCTCAGACAGATCCCCCAGTACATTCAGCCAATGCGGGTTACATTTCCACAGCCTCGGTCCCTGCCTAAGCACGCCCAGGCACACATCAACCTGCACCAGGGAATGGTCAGACAACGACCGAGGATGATAAATAACATCTCTTATCAATGGCAGCATAACATCATTAACCAAAGCCAGATCTATGCATGATAGTGAATGATGCGTAGCAGATCTACATGAAAACGCCCGCTTATCCGGGTTACGCAGCCTCCAAACATCAAGTAAGCCAGTTTCCCTCATAATATTTTTTAGAGCCACACTCCCCGGTGATCCACTGGCACCTTCTACCCGACATCTATCTATGGAGTCATTCAATGTACAATTGTAGTCCCCCACTAGCAGCCACGGCAGTCCAGGGAAGTCCGCCACAAAGGTCATAATATCCCTTATTAAAGGGGAAGCAAAAGGTGGAGGCACATACACTGACACCAACACCACCTGGATCCCATCAATCTTGCACACTACACACACATACCTGCCCTCAGCATCCACACATTGCTTCAAATGTTCATACCTTATACTTTTATGCACAATCACACTTACGCCCCTGGAGTGAGAGGAATGGATTGCATGTACCACATGTCCTACCCAATTTTTGTTCAGCCACTGCACATTATCATTTGACAAATGCGTTTCCTGTAAGCAGCAGATAGCCGGCTGAAATCGACTCAAATATTGAAATATACATTGTCGTTTTCGTGCATCAGCCATTCCCCTCACATTCCAGCTCAACACTTTATTCACCTGTGTCATAATGAAAGATTACATCTTGTTTGAATCTCACACTCCATACTAAAGTCACTCTCGCATAGTTCACGCCCCTCACCCATCTCTGACCCGTCCCCCTCCCCCCCCGACCCTCCCCCTCCCCAGTGATCAGACTACTTTGAACAGTAACCCCAACCCCCCCCTCCCAAACATCCAACTCTAACGCAGGGCAATCTGTAAGCACCATGCCCAATGCTGAACAAAAATCATTTCTGATTCCAACACTCTCCCTCAGGTAGAGAATCCTCTCCACAACTGGGAAATACATTTCTTATCCCAACTTCCTACTCCTGCATCAGGATCTACCGTGTGGTAGCAACACTCAATACACTTTATAACAGGTATAACGTTCAAGTGACATTAAGGTGCAATCCTATGCATATAAAGTGAACACAAACTGCAAACTGTTTCCTTCAAGTGTCCAGGGCCCCACTTCTCAATTGCCTCTCGTGGACGTCCAGCCACTGTGTCGCTTCATCAGGGTCCTCAAAAAATCTGGTGGATCCCAATGCCACCACTCGCAATCTGGCCGGAAACAACATGGCGTATGGAACTTGTAGCACTCTGAGCCTTTTCTTTATATCTATAAATCTGCTCCTCCTCCGCTGTACCTCATTGGAATAATCCGGATAAATGGACACTCTGACCCCATTCATGACCATCTCATCATTATCCCTTGACTGGCGTAGGATAGTGTCCCGATCTTTAAAGTGTAAAATCTTCGCCAGTATGGGGCGAGGAGGCCTGTCTGGCGGGAGCGGCCGCGACGGGACTCTGTGCGCCCGCTCAACCGCGTACAGGGAGGATAGGCCCTTCTCATGGAATAACTGGTGCAGCCATTTCTCCACAAACTCTGTAGCATTGGCCCCTTCTGTTTTTTCTGGCATTCCAACAATTCTCAAATTATTCCTCCGCGATCTGTTCTCTAAATCATCCGCTTTGGCGTATAAGGCAGCTATATCTTTCCCATTCATTTTTGACGCCATTTGCAGGGGCTGAATAACATCTTCCAGTGAGGACACCCTCTTTTCCAGATCTGAAGTACGCTCAGAAATCTTATGCAGGTCATGCCTGATTATGGACACATCTGATCTCAGGCTGCCTACTTGTACTGCAAGCACTTTAAGGGTACTGTTGCAGCTTGCCACCGCCACCATTATATCTTTCAATGTGGGCTCCCTTGTAGAATCGGCCCGCAGGCCTGCTGGAACTGTTTCAGGGACCGCAGAATTGGGCACCGGCTGACCGGAGAAAACCGGGTCATCGCCGTCCATGGATCCGTCCTCCTGGTCAGAGGAGGTAGGAATATCAGTCCCTTTATCACTGACCGAATCGCCCACTCCACCATCCAATCTGGCATATCTACTAAGTTTAGCAGCCGCACTCTGGCTCACCAACTCCTGCCGCGCCGACCCCTCTCCACTTCCGGCGCCATCTTGGATTTTCTCCATGCGGTTTTGTTGCGCCAGTTTGGACGATTTCCTCGGCATTTTCAGGCTCCGATTTTGTCACTGCAGTCACCGGACACCTTCCTCTCCTTAGGTAAGTAATTTCAGGCAGTTTTGAGTGCGCTTTCACTGTAAATGAGCAGGATCTTGGCAGGAGCAGTGAAACGTGCGTCTTACTCCATGCACTCACAAGCCACGCCCCCCCTGGCAGAAGTATTTTATTCACTATGGACTACCCAATCGGATACACTCTGATCAAGGTAGAGACTTTGAGAGTAAGTTGATCAAGGAGCTGTTGGACATGTTGCAGGTGCAGAAGTCCATAACCACACCTTATCATCCGGAGGGTGATGCACAGCCAGAACGGTTCAATAGGACCCTCCTAGATATGCTAGGGACTCTCAAGCAAGTCGAGAAGCGGTCTTGGAGTAAACATGTGGAAGCCATGGTCCACGCATACAACTGTACAAGGCATGAATCTACAGGGTTCTCACCCTATTTTCTAATGTTCGGAAGAGAAGCTCGATTACCGATAGATGTCCGTTTGGGAGTGTCTCCTGATGGAACAGATTTAACTTCACACTTTCAATATGTGAGGAACCTCAAACAAAACCTTTATCGGGCCTATGAGTTGGCCACCCAAGCTGCAGCAAAAATGGAAGAACGGAACAAAAGAAGGTATGATTCTAAGGTGAGATATCGGGAGATTCAAGCAGGGGATAAAGTTCTTCTCCGGAATCTAGGTGTGCCTGGAAAACACAAACTGGCTGACAGATGGAAAGATACCCTGTTTGAGGTTGTGTCCAAACTGGAAGGACTGCCAGTGTACAACATTAGGGGCCCGGAGGGCCGAATAAAGGCTTGGCATAGAAACCATCTGCTTCCAGTTGTGTATGCTGATGAAGAGGAAGAGAGTAGTGAAGAACTGGAGGAAAACCCAGCAGAGAGTCCTGGAAATGGGGCAGAGGAGACCCCGGGAACTCCCAGTGCAGAGGATCGGTGGTGGTCATCACCCGCAGAAGAAACACAGCAATTGCCTCCTTTAACTCCGGTGGTTCCACAAAGTCCCGGAACCTCTCCTGGGTCACAAAGTTCTCCAAGGTTGAATCCAGAAAGTCCATGTTTTGTGCCTGGAACTTCCCTTAGAGACTCTACTTCGAAGGCAGGAGTCGAAGTCCCACAGTTGATGTCCCAAGATCCTCTCCCACAGCGAGAACTGAGACACAGTACCAGAGTGCGGCAACCCCCTAGGGCCTTAGTTTATGATAATATAGGAGAGCCCAGTTATGCCCCGCTGACACAAGCAGCATCTAAAATGGCCACTTTCTTACATGCACTAGCTGAAGTGGTAAATGTTAGTGACTCTTTACCCTAAATAAATAGCTAGCTAGGATATTACTGTGCCAACTGTACTGTATGTATGCTAAACATTTTTCTGTTGAATTTTTGTTAAGCCCCTGGCTCGGACTTGCCAGTGGAAGGCAAGTATTTTTCAAGGGGGAGCATGTAACCCTGTGACGTTACACCGGCTGCGTTATCTGAAATGCCCAGTAGATGGACTCAGTATGCTGTTAATAAGACATTGAGCATTGATCACATGACTGGCTGAAATGAGTCGCATGGTTAGTGACATCATCGCAGGTCCTAAAACGACGCTGGCTGCACAGCTCAAAAGAGGAAGGTCCTGGAAAAGTTTCTAGAAGCTACGATTTGCTCAGCCAGAGAGAGGACATGGGTCTGGCATTGAGAGACTGCAGCACAGAGATAGAACCTGGCGGAGAGAACTTACTTCACCCAAGATCACACCTGCTGAGAGAGGGACCGCTGGCAAAGACAAGCACTGAGTCCAGACGTCTGGTGAATCCAGTGAGAGGAGATTGCTGCGGACTGGCCTGGTAAATGGTGTTGTGAGGGTAAGTCAAACCTCTCCCTGTATCACCACAGGGCACCTGTCTCCTCACTCACAGTAAAGACTCTGAGGTCCAGTGACGGACATTACACAGCTCAGGCTGCTTCAGTGACCCTGCGGAGCAGGACTTATAAGGGCCCCAACTCTCCTATGTGCACCAACGGCCATTAGGGCGAAGATAGGGGGTGGGACGCAGGTGTGCTAGTGGGTGGGTGAGGAAGAATCCACATTACCCTGTTATTTGTGTTACGCTATTGTATTTTCCTATGTATGTTGGTTCATTTAGTTACACACTATATAAAGTTAATTCCAGTTAGGCTGTGTCAGTCTCATTTGCACCAAGTATGTTCCCAGTGGAGCCTCACATCCCTACCCTGGATGCTCCACTGGGTGGAGGCACTGCAGCAGACATGTACCCCAACTCCCAGATAGCGGAGGCTCAGGATCCGCCTGTCAGGCATAGTGAGTTAACTAGGGTTAGGGACCCCATAGACACTAGGGGGCGCCCCCAAAACCCCGTTACATGTGTGTTTTTTTTATGGTCCAGTATGAACAGGACAGGCCGTGGAGAGGTTAGTGTAACTCTGCTAGGGCTGTTCTTACTTACCGCTCCTTGGTCTTATGCTCCGGGCGCCCTCTGTGTCCTGACAGCATTCAGCGTAAGGTTGTTGTACTCACAGTCATGCACTGTGACCTCACTCTGAACGGCGCCTGGTCAGTACAGAGCTACAAGAGGAATGTGCCGGATCTCCAGAGTGTTGGTGCTTTCTGGAACAGGAAAGGTAGGTTTTATTTATTTATTTTTTGTCTGATCTCAGGTCTGATTTATGCAATGGAGGTAGAAATCTGTTTTAGTGGGCCATTACTTTGGAGTCTAACCTGAGGTCTGATTGATAGAGTGCAGATGTTATAGGGGCCATTACTTTGGGGTTTACTCTAAAGTCTGATTTATGAAGTGGATGTTACAGGGGGCATTACTTTGGGGTTTAATCTGAGTTTTGATTGATAAGGGGAAGTGTTAAAGGGGCCATGATATTGGGGTCTAATCTGAGGTCTGATTGATGGAGGGGGGAGTGTTATAGTGACTATTACTTTGGGGTCTGATCTGAGGTGTGATTGAAAGGGGTGTTATATAGAAGTCATGATTTAAGGACTGATCTGAGGTCTGATTGATGAAGGGGGGTCTAATATAGGGCCATGACTTTGAGGTCTGATTTAAGGGATTGAGGAGTAGCGGTTATAGGAGCTATGAATTTTCTGATCTGATATCTAATTTAAAGGATGGAGGGGTGGGGATTGTAGATAGCCACATTAATTCGAGGCTAACCTGGGGTGGGATCTGCTCTGAGGTTTGATGCCTAAAGTCTGCATTAGGTCTCATCATTTTCTAGTTCTGTAGCTGTGTCTTTTTGTACTTTTATCTTGACAGTACAGTATTTTTGGCGCCAAAATGGACACAGTATTAGAAAACACTGCAGGATGGCAGTGTGAAAGGGGCAGGTGGATGGGGGGTTCTTTGTTATAGAGGGTGGGGATTGACTGCAAAAGCAATGAGTGAAGTCAGTTATTTAACCTGGTTTCCTTGTCCCGAATGTAAAATCTGTAATAGTCCCATCCAGGGGCGTAGCTATAGGGGGTGCAGAGGTAGCAGTCGCTACCGGGCCCAGGAGCCTGAGGGGGCCCAAAAACCCTTGTGCCACATAAGACACTGACATTATAGAAAGTGCATGCTTTTCAATTTACACCTCTGGCTGGAGGGAAAGGGTTAGGTCAAGAATTTGGCATGAGGGGGTGCCCTTTCAATGTTTGCCTCTGGCAGCAGGAAGGCTATGTGCTCACCTGCCCCTTGCCAACTGTCACAAGTTGGAGGTCCCAGGAGAGACCACCGCGTCGTCAAGCAATAAACGGAAATCAGGTACAGACACATAAGAGTTTATTGCACAAACATACATGGAAGGCAGCACAGACAAAACATGAGCTCTATGTACCGTCAGCACAGTGGGAGAAAACCCCCACTGCGCCACTGTCTAGTAATACTCCAGAGGGGCGTAACTAAGCAACTCCTGGTTTTCACTAGAGCCCTAGATGGTAGGGTTAGACTTAGCCGCAGAAAGTTGCCAGGGTCCACTCTGGAGCGTGACCTAGACAGTGACAGCAGGAGCGAATGGACAACAGGTACCAGAAGGTACCGACGGCACATAGGCAAACATAACAGACAGGTAAATACAAAACAGGGGAACTAATAATACAAACAGGAGTTCACGCAAGGGAGCAGGAGTGGCAATGAGCAGAGAAGGACTTGCTCCACCAGTAGTAATCTGCATGGCCTTGTCATGCCACTCTGCTGCAAAGGCTTGCTGAACACAGACATCAGAATAAACACAAAGTAACTAAAACATAACTGGCAGAACAGAAAGACAGGAAAAAGGACGCAAATGAACAAGTAGGGAAACTCACAGAGCACAGACAGACAGATAGAAGCAGATCCCATGGGTCAGCAGTAGGGATCGACCGATTATCGGTTTGGCCGATATTATCGGCCGATATTGAGGATTTTGAACGTTATCGGCATCTATTTTGCCGATATACCGATAACGTATTGGGAACACAGAACGCGCTGCTCTCAGCGCGTTCTGTGTTCCCTCCGCAGCACAGGGGAGAAGGAAGTAGTGTCTCCTCCCCCTGTGATGCTGCTGCCGCTGCCTCCAATGACAGGACGAAAGACAAGAGGAGGGGAGGGGCTGTGGCCGCTGCGCCACCAATGAAGATGAGTCTTTCATTAATTCAAATACAGGAGGCGGGAGCTGGCTGCAGAATCACATAGCCAGCTCCTGACCTCTATGAACGGCAGCTGCGGTCCGCGGTAGTTAACCTCTTAGGTGCCGCGGATCGCAGCTACCGCTCATAGAGGTCGGGAGCCGGCTATGTGATTCTGCAGCCAGCTCCCGCCTCCTGTATGTGAAAGAGAGGTATCTTCATTGGTGGCGCAGTGCGCCCCCCCCCCCCCCCTCAAGCCCCCTAGTATTAATCATTGGTGGCGCAGTGCGCCCCCCACCCCCATCCCAATAGTAAAAACATTAGTGGCGCAGTGCGCCCCCCCCAGTTCTAATCATTGGTGGCAGTGGCCACAGGATCCCCTCTCCCCTGCTCCTCCGATCGGAGCCCCAGCAGTGTAAGCCTGGGGCTCCAATCGGTTACCATGGCAGCCAGGACGCTATTGAAGCCCTGGCTGCCATAGTCAGCTCCATGCTGCTGTGTGCACAGAGCACAGGGCAGCAGGGAGAGTGCGAGATCCTATTCACTCTGATAGAGATCTATCAGGGTGAATGGGACAAGGGTTCTAGTCCCTAAGAGGGCTAAAAGTTAGTAAAAAAAATATATATATATTAAGTATAAATGAAAAAGATTTACAAAAAAAATAAAATAATAATACACGTTAACAATAAACATTAATTTTCAGCAGATTTGTGTAGGAAATTTTTTTTTTTCCTCAAAAATAAAAATACCCAGAATATCGGTATAAATTATCGGCTATCGGCCTGAAAGTTGACAAATTATCGGTATCGGCCCTAAAAAATCAATATCGGTCGATCCCTAGTCAGCAGCATGGGAGACAGAGTACAAACCAGGAGCAGAGCAGGACAAGACAACACACACCAGGAGAGCTGACACAGAACTGAGGAAAGCTCAGCCTTATATACAGGTTCCATGGGTGCAGCAGAGAGACCACACCCATGGAGCAGACAGAGAATTAACTCCTAATAGGAAAACAGGGGAGTTAACCCATACAGAACCACAAATGACACACAGGAACAGAACTTCAGCGAGGAGCGCCGAACGAGCAAGAACGGAAGGTCACAGTCAAAGGTAACGACTGTGACACCAACAAGCACTAAAGGAATGGGGGCCCAAGCTGAACTCTTGCACCAGGGCCCGTGAGCCTTTAGCTACGCCCCTGGTCCCATCTATAGTGTGCCATCTATTAATCCTGGTGTCTTCTTATATGGCAGGGGAGGTGGCACACTCCTGACCAAAGACATATGCACATGATGTAGCAAAAAAGGGATCCGCTCACCTCTGTTCTCTCAGGATAGGTGCTCCAAACCAAATATTGAGACACCCCTCAAAATTGGATATAATTGGTAGGAAAGTATGGAATGGGCACTCGTATATATGGAAAATATAGGACACTAATTTATTCATAAAACATGCAATACAATAAAATTACAATATTAAAAGACAATGTATCCAAACACAGTATGCTTGTTCTCACTATTTGAGAAAGTATGGTTAATAACCGATTCGGGCAGGGGCTGATTGCTCCAAACTCTCTCTCTGATATTCCCCAACGTGGGCCTGATAGGTCCTGGATATTGGATGCGTGCTGTTGAATTTGAAAAGAAATTGGCGCAGACAGCCTCCGCTCACTTAGGTAATATTTCTCCTACAAACTTCATAAAATAATCACGTACACCACACCAAATATAAAAATAATGACATAAGTCAGTCCTATATTTAATAAAAAATAGCACCGTTATGCTATTAAATCACTAGACATTGATGGTGTCCTATGTCAGTGCAAAGTCTGTCCAGGGATGAGTATTCAAAGAGCGCTCCACGTATTTGTTACTTTTTACGTGCTTGATACTTTTTATGAACTGTGTCTAATTCCTGTTGTGCCGGCTCAAAAGGTCCTTAGTAAATGCCTAATACAGTTCGTTCACTGTAGAAGGCGAAGTGAACGAACTGTATTAGGTATTTACTAAGGACCTTTTTTTGTCAGCAATTGAATCTTAACAAATTGTAACAGCATACAGCCGGCACAACAGGAATTAGACACAGTTCATAAAAAGTATCAAGCACGTAAAAAGTAACAAATACGTGGAGCGCTCTTTGAATACTCATCAAACTGACATAGGACACCATCAATGTCTAGTGATTTAATAGCATAACGGTGCTATTTTTTATTAAATATAGGACTGACTTATGTCATTATTTTTATATTTGGTGTGGTGTACGTGATTATTTTATGAAGTTTGTAGGAGAAATATTACCTAAGTGAGCGGAGGCTGTCTGCGCCAATTTCTCTCCAAATTCAACAGCACGGATCCAATATCCAGGACCTATCAGGCCCACGTTGGGGAATATCAGAGAGAGAGTTTGGAGCAATCAGCCCCTGCCCAAGTATATTTAAACCACATTCAGTGGTTTCCTCCCGAACCGCCTGAGCCAGGTGAATATAGCGCTCCGTTCGGCAGTTGAAGTAGACGAATTCCATACGAAATGCCAATAACTTTTTTTGTTTTGTATATTCTTTATTTCTAAAGAATTTTTCAATAGGTTACAAACATGAAAAGATCTACACAGAATAATAAAGCATATAAAATACATGGAGAGCCATAGGCGCATTAGAATAGTCAGGACATCATTAGGTAGATATAAGCATGAATCCAGCTGCAATGAGGTAAAGTAGTAAATGTATGTGATATTAGATTGACTATTTTCACATATAACTTATTCTGTAAGGCACATTGTGAGTCTGGATGTCTAACTATATCTTGGTCATATAGGGAGCACCACTTAATTTGGCTGACAATGAATGTCTGTATAGTCTATCCAAACAACAAATAGAACATAACTTAACTTAACTTAACTTATGGGTTGTTTCAGCATGGATTAAAGACTTGGGAGCACGCTTGTTTCAATTGCATAAGGTAAATTATTGGTCGAGTTTTCGGGGTCACATTGAGATGTGTTTATTGAAGCATGTATAAGTAGATTGAGGTAAACCAAACGATATATCTTGAGGTAGAGAAAGGAAGTACTATTGTATATAGTTACTTGCACGTCAAAATAATGGACTAGCGAGGAGGTGTTTGTATTGTACCCATAGAGTTGGGAAGTATACGAACTAACTGTGGTTTTTATAGAATTCAATCCATGGTTGCCATGTTTTCAGAAAGTTTGCCCTGATTCCCCTTTCCCAACCAACCATCTCTTCCATAAGGCAGATCTGGTGTATTCTTTCTAACCATTTTTTAATGGTAGGAGGGTCAGTATTTTTCCATTTGGTGGGGATAATAAGTTTAGCTGCTCCTATCATATGTGTGATTAAATTGTTGGAGGAGGGTTTGAAGCCTTTGTGTGGGAGCCACAGAAGTATGAGTACTGGTGTCAGAGAAATACGGGAACTGCAGACTTTGTTAATAATTCGTTCCACTTCTATCCAGAAGTTAGAAATAACTTTACAGGACCACCAGATGTGTGAAATGGTTCCACATTCATCTTGGCAACGCCAACATTTGTCTGAGGGCGATAGGTGGGCTCTATATAAAAAGTCTGGAGTTCTGTACCACCTAGATACAATTTTAAAGGAGTTCTCCCGGATACGAATACATCTTGAAAATCCGTGAGAGTGCTTCAAAATCGTACTGACATCTTCTTCTGAAAGAGTTAATTGGAGTTCTCGTTCCCAAGCTTTTAAGTATGTGGGTTTTCCACTTGAAGAGTCTGATATAAGTTGGGAGTATAGCTTAGAAAGGGTTTTTGTGGGAGAGTATGGAAGTAGAGTATAATTTTCAAGCCAAGTGGGATCTGCGTGGGGTTCTGCATGTAACTTCCTATATTTTTTGCAGCTAAGTTCTAGATCTAGTTCAACTAGTCTAGAGCGAAAAGGCTTGGGAATGTAAGTATGAATCTTAGTGAGAAACTCCTGGAGATTTTTGGTCTTAACTAGATCGGAAATTTTAAGTTCTGATAGATACGACCAGGCTTTATGAAAGTCGCTTCCACTTCTGTTAAGAAAAAACGGTAGGACGGAGAGTGGGGCTATAGGGGATAATTTGTTAGTAGACATTGAGAGGGCCATCGAGTTGTTACAGTATTGGAGCATACAATACGTTAGGGCACTAAGGGGATATCTTTTTTTCTTAGTTGGGGAGGCAACCCAAAAGTTGTGGGAAACATCTTCACCTAATAAAGCTTTCTCTAAAGCTACATGTAATGAACCGTTATGGGGTCTGGCCAATTCGATCCATCTCTCCAACTGGATAGCATGTAGATAGGTCTTGAGATCTGGTAATGATAAACCTCCTCTATATGTTTTCCTGATCAGTAAGGGATATGCAAGTCGTGGCTTTTTATTGGACCAAAGAAAATTATTGAAAAGGGAGCGGAAATCAGAAAAGTACTTGTTTGTCAGCGGGATAGGTAGGCATCTCAGGATATAAAGGATCTGTGGGAGAACATAAGTAGCTAATAGATTTTTCCTGCCTAACCATGAGAGAAAGGGTAATTTGATAGAGGCCAGGAAAGTTTTGATCTTATTAAATAAGGGGGCATAGTTATGTCTGAATAAGTGTGATGGGTTTGCCGGGATCATGATACCTAAGTGTTTAATAGCTTCTTTGGGCCATTGGAAAGAAGTGTGCTTTTTAATTTCTATCATATGTTTTTCCGGTGCTGAAATGTTAAGTATCTCTGATTTATCATAGTTGACCTTGAAATTAGAAACTTCTCCAAAGTCTGCGAGTATTTTTATCACCTCTGGGATTGCAACTGCTGGGTTTGTAATAAAGAGGAGCAAATCGTCCGCAAAGGCTGCCAATGAATGTGTTTTCCCTTTTACTTGGAGTCCCTTGATGATCTCGGAAGATCTTAATTTGCAAAGGAGAAGTTCAAGGGTTAAAATGAACAGAGCCGGAGAGAGAGGGCAGCCCTGCCTCGTTCCATTGGAGATGTTGAAGGGCGAAGATAAGGTGCCATTAATTAGAACTCTGGCTGAGGGACGTGAGTAAAGCGAGAAAACGGCTGAAATAAATAGGGGGGGAAACCCAAAATGGCGCAGGGTATTTTCGATGAAGATCCAATTGACCCTATCAAACGCTTTTTCAGCATCAGTTCCTAATAGGGTCAACGGAATCTTGTGCTTTTTCGCATAATAAATGGCATGTAAAACTTTACTAACGTTGTGCTTGCCCTCCCTTCCCTTTACAAAACCTACTTGCTCCTCGCCTATTAGTTTGGGGAGTAGTTTCGCTATTCTGCAACTTAAAAGTTTGGCCCAAAGTTTAACATCCACATTAAGTAGGGATATTGGTCTGTAGCTGCTGCATTTAGCAGGGTCTTTCCCTTCTTTGGGAATCACTGTTATGTGAGCGATTAGTGATTGCGGAGGGAGGGAAGTACCTTTTAATAAGGAATTGCATAGGTCTGCTAGCTGTGGAGCGAGAGTTTTCTTAAACTTTTTGTAGTATACTACAGGTAGCCCATCTGGACCTGGGGATTTCCCTGAGGGAGTGCTTGCTAAGATCTCTAATATCTCCTCTACCGTAACCGGGGATAGTAGCGTTTCTTTTTCTATTGGGTCTAGGGTCGGAACTTTGGTTGTCTCAAGGAAGGACTTAATATTGGCCAATGTAAGTCCTGGGTTATTGGAGTCTAAATTATAGAGGGAGGAATAAAATTTAGTGAATTCTTCTGCAATCGCAGGTGTGTTGGTAAGCTGATGTCCCCCTTCGGACTTGATTCCCTGTATAAAGGTTTTCTCCCTTTGTCCTTTGACCATTTGGGAGAGTAGTTTAGAGCCTCTATCGCCGTGCATATAGATCTTATATTTAGCAGCTCTGAGGGCCTTGGCTGATTTAATGCTTAATAAATCTTTTAGCTGCGTTCTCAGTTTTGTGAGTTCCTTGTAATGGGCATCTGAGGGATCTCTCTTAGAGATATTCTCCAGAACAGAGATCTGGGTCAGAACAGAGTCTACTTGCAGCGTCCTTTGTTTGCGCACCCATGTGCCTAAGGATATAAGCTCTCCTCTAATATACGCCTTATGCGCCTCCCAAATCATGGCCTTATCCATAAGAGGGGTGCAATTCAGTTCAAAGAAGGTCTCAAGTTTTCCCTCTAGTTTGAGTCTGTCTCTGTCATTTTCCAGAAGGGTCTCATTAAGTCTCCATGACCATGCTTTGGGAGGGAGGCCTTTCAGCTGGAACATCAAAGAGACAGGGGCGTGATCAGATACTGTAATCTGCCCAATAGATGCGGATTTAATCCTCTCTAGGACATGGTTTGAGAGAAAGAGATAGTCAAGGAGCTGAAAGGACCCATGAACAGCTGAGAAAAACGTGAAGTCCTTGTCACTGGGGTGAGCTAATCTCCAAGCGTCTGTAATTTGATGATCTGAGAGTGACCTCCGCAGTTTACGGAGTTGTGCAGGAGAATATTTGGGGGTTCCTGAGGTAGAGTCCAAGGGGTGATCCAACACCAGGTTCAAATCACCTCCCAGGATTAATATACCCTCTCTGAAATCTTTGAGCAGTTTTAATACTCCAAGCAACCAGGGGATTTGCTTGGTGTTAGGGGCATATACGTTAACTAAGGTCAGCTTATTACCAAAGAGCGTTCCCTTCAAAAATAGAAATCTACTCTCAGGGTCTACATACTGTGCCTGAATTTGAAAAGGGGTATTGGCACTGATACCGATGGATACTCCTCTAGAGGCAGAAGAATGGGAGCTGTGAATCCATTTTGAGTATTGTTTAGTGAAAAGGGTTGGGATATGGTTCTGTCTAAAATGTGTCTCCTGCAAGAACAGGAGGTCTGCCCTCTCTCTCTTAAGCATCTGGTAGACCTGGCTTCTCTTTTGGGGAACATTAAGTCCATTTACGTTTAGTGAGGTTACCTTCAAGGAATCCATGAGGTGTGGTAGGATTTGCGACCATGCCAGCAGTTACATCCCAGAGGATCAAAAATTGTTGAGAACAATACCCATCTTGGAAAACTAAAAAAAAAACATATAAACCTAAATTAAGCATATTAATACTCAGAGAGAACAGAACCTCCTGTAGAAGAGGATATTCAGAAGAGGAGGAGAGCAGGGAGGGGGAAGAAGTAATTAAGGAAAAATGAGAAAGTTAGAAAAGAGGTAGGAGGGGGAGAGAACTGTGAAATACACAAAGCCTGTATGTGCCTCTCACAGCATAGGCATATTGTCAAGGCTGTGGGTTCCACAGAAGTATTAGCTGGGTGGTCCGTTAAAAACGGATCTCCCCTGCAATTCTTAGGCGATGGGGTGTAAACATAAGGAAAAATACTCCTAAAACAAATAAGATGCTGTTATATAGAGACATATTAATGTGGTGCACTAAGGTCCTTGGACGAGTTGAAATATGCAACGAACCATTACCTCCTCACAAGGGTTGAGATGTGCCTTAACTAAGAATTAACGAGGTTATCGCTTCAGAGGGCACTCTAACATAGGGGGTAGGTATTAGGTGGGAAGGCAATGGTAGAGTTAGGGACCATAGTGCCGCACCTTAAAACATGTAAAAAGAAACAAAAGAACACAGACAATACTTGAAAGTCTATTTAACTGCTTCTTGGGACTGGTACAGGTACCGGTTCTGCCTCCGGGCCTCTCTTGCGGAAAATTAGACATTCTTGATTGATGATAAGAACATTCAAGTGTCCTGAAGTTCCGCTTGTCGTTTCTTCGCTAGCGGTGATTTGAATTTTTTAGCTAGTTTCCATTCTTCAAGTGCGGGAAGCAGAGGCATTTTTAGGTCTCCTGTCATAGGCAGCCAGGTGGGGATATCCAGAGGATCGATCTGCAGAGCGTCCCACATTTTGGTAAGGTCCGCTGGGTGCCGGACCGTGACCTGCTTCCCATTTATGGTAGCACAGAGGCCAAAAGGGAAGAGCCAGCGCAGAGGGTGTCTTCTCTCCCTGAGGAGCTCAGTGAGTGGTTTGAGTTGTCTGCGCTTCGCCAGGGTACTTGCTGCAAGATCCTGGTATAACTGTATTTTGGCGTTTCCAATTGTTAGGTCGCCTTTGTGCCTGGCAGCCGTTAAGATGGCGGCTGTGTCGACGAAACTTAGTAGGCCGCATATTATATCTCGTGGCGGCGCTTCTGGCGGTGGCTTGGGCCTAAGGGCCCTATGAGCTCTCTCTATAGTTATTTTCTCTGCCCTTTCCTGTCCCAGTAAGGAGGAGAAGAGTTCACTGACCGTGTCTAAGATGTCTTCTCTTTGCACGCTTTCAGGGACGCCTCTGATGCGCACGTTCTTTCTGCGACTCCTGTTCTCCTGGTCTTCCAGGTACAGGTAAGTGGTGTTCAGATGTTCATGGATCTCTTCTACTGACGACTGCATCGCGCGGCTGTGTTTAGCTATAGCGACTTGTGAGTCTTCTAGGGCTGCCACTCTGTGTCCTGTCTGTTTAATCTCCGTTTTGATGGCGGATAACTCTCTCAGGACCGGTTCAAAAGCAAGGGCTAATGATTCCTTAAGGAAAGCTCTAGTGATAGGTGTCGAGCCACGTTCGCTGCGCGTCTCGGACATAGCGCAGGAGCCCTCGTCATCTGAGTCTTCAGTGCATGTAGCGGCGGCGGCATCCAGCGCCATCTTGGATCTGGCTGCAGAAGAAGAAAGCTTCTTTTTTAAGAACTTATCCAGATCGGATTGTCCTCTGGTTTGTTTGGGCGTTGGGCGTCATCTGTATCTCTTTAGGCTTGTCTCTGTTAGGTTTCCCCATATTAAAGCTGGGTGGGAACCCGTCTGATAGCTTATAACAGAGCGCTGCTGTGAGGAGCTCTCAGCTCAGGCGGCCATTTCCTTCCGTGGCTCGCCAATAACTTTTTAAGATGATTCCGTTAATAAAGCATGCGAATCCCCAAACATCAGCCGAAGTCAAGAAGACGGGTACAAATAGAACTCTTTATTGAACACACAAGAATTGACTTATACACATTTTCCAACAAGGTTACCACCCACAGGGTTTTGTAAAAACAACCAATAAACACGTACAATACACTCAGACACTCCCACACAAAATCCTCCCCTCTGCCTGTGATACAATTACCTCACACAATGGGTTGATGCAATTGTATTACAGGCAGGAGAATACACAGTGTCTTCTGTCCTGGAGACAACCAAGGAGTAAGTCAATTATCTCTCAGGAAAAAGGGAAATCACCAATACACACGTGGAGACAATAGGACAGACATCACTACTCAAATATACAATGTCCCACTCTTTACAGTACACATAGACATTTAACATATCCCAAATGGCACAAATTAGACCAGGGGTTCAAAAGTTTGTAAAAGTCCTTAGTGTTAAACAGTTATGTGGACTAAGTCCTATTGTAATGATCACTATCTATCAAATATCATAAGTTACAGGGTTAGTAATTTCTTAGTTACATTAAAACATAACTTTTACTTTGGAATTTAAAAAAATAGGCCCAAAAATACATAGATATATACAAACAATTGGTGATCAGAGCGACGGTATGACAGGTTATCGTGCACGGCGGCACCCAAAGATAAATTAAAGAGGGTACTTGGCGGCACCCAAAAGAAACCCGTACTCCTACCGCTCTGTAGTCTGCGTCCAGGGTGCAGAATGCGTCCAAATGATGCCACGATGTTGGACTCCTAAGTAGACGCTCATCTGCTGTAGGGACGGCGGGGTGCAGCTGAGGCCCTGGTTGGCCCTATAAAGTGGTCTGTGGCTTGCCCTGATACTATTGGGGGGTAGAAGCCTAACCACAGGGCACTCGCCCTTAGAAGGGCGACCCCGTCCGAAACCTTGCCCTGTCGCCTGGCCCTGAATGGCCCTATTTTAGTCCCGCTCCCTACATGCAGGTTTCAGCAAGATAACATTATCAGGGGAGATGTGTAGGACTCTAAAAAATTCTAACGATCCAGTGATGGCAAATATAATCCCATCAACTGTTCGTAAGTGGACTATTATATGGAGTGCTAGATAATGCTCCATCTTAAATCGGGCATCCTTAGATAAGCCACGGGCAGTAAATGCCCGATATAATAGTACACTTACGACCAGTTGATGGGATTATATACAATCCCGTTATACTCTATATACAATATATACAGATATGGGGCACATATCTGGGCATATCTACTGTGAGGGGCACATATCTGGGCATAACTACTGGGAGGGGGCACATAATCTGGCATAACCACTGTGAAGGGGCACATATCTGGGCAGGGCCGGCGCTACCATAAGGCAGGCCAAGTGGCTGCCTTAGGGCGCGCCCTGCGCAGGGCGGAAAACTGAATGCCCTTCTTTTTTTTTTTATAACTTTCTTGAATTTGTGCCGCAGCGCCGCCGCCTTGCGCCCGCCCACCCCCAGCCTGCGTGTGCTGGCCGCTCGGAGTCACGGCAACACATGGTCACATGGGCTCAGCCTGCCACGGGGGCCTGACTGGTAGTGAGCCGCCGCGGCGGGTATCGCAGGGACTAATACAGCCGTCAGCCAGATTAGACCACCAGACGCACTGGCAGCCAGCAGCAGCAGGAGTCAGGACAGGTCAGGAGTGGACTCAGGACTTGACTTGGTGATCATGGATGGGGCCAGGCTGTCCGGGCAGGGGGAAGGTGGATTAAGTGCCATGGGGGGGGGGGGAGAAATGTGACACAATAGCCTATTGTGTCACATTTCTCCCCCCCCCCATGGCACATCATTCCACCCCCTTCCCCGCCCTGGCCCCATCCATGATCACATCATTACCCCCTATTGTCAATGTGACACAATAGGGGGTGATCATGGACGGGGGGAGGGATATGATGTGCCATGAGGGGGGGGGGGGGGCGCCAAAATGTAGCTTCGCTTGTGTTGGCAAAAATCCTTGCACCGGCCCTGTATCTGGGCATATCTACTGCGAGAGGCACATAATCTAGCATAACTAATGTGAAGAGGCACATAACTTGGCAGAACCACTGTGGGTGGGCACATATCTAGGCATATATACTGTGAGGGGCACATATCTGGGCATATCTACTGTGAGGGGCACATACCTGGTCATAACTACTGAGAGGGGCACATATCCTGCATAATTCCTGTGAGGGAGGCACATATCTGGGCATAACTACTGTAAGGGGCACACAATCTGGCATAATTACTGTGAAGAGGCACATAATCTGGCATAACTACTGTGAGGGGCACATAATCTGACGTAACTACTGTTAGGGGCACATATCTGCGCATTTCTACTGTGAGGGGCACATATCTGGCAAAAATACTGTGAGGGAGTCACATATCTGGGCATAACTACTGTGAGGGGCACATAATCTGGCATAACTACTGTGAGGGGCACATAATCTGGCATAACTACTGTGAGGGGCACATAATCTGGCATAACTTCTGTGAGGAGGCACATAATCTGGCATAACTACGGTGAGGGGGCACATAATCTGACATAGCTTCTGAGGGGGCACATATCTGGGTATATCTACTGTGAGGGGCACATATCTGGCATAACTACGGTGAGGGAGACACATATCTGGGCATAACTACTGTGAGGGGCACATAATCTGGCATAACTACTGTGAGGAGGCACATAATCTGGCATAACTACTGTGAGGGGGCACATAATCTGACATAGCTACTGAGGGGGCACATATCTGGGCATATCTACTGTGAGGGAGGCATATATATGGACATAACTACTGTGAGGGGCACATAATCTGGCATAACTACTGTGAGGAGGCACATAATCTGGCATAACTACTGTGAGGGGCACATAATCTGACATAACTACTGTGAGGGGGCACATATCTGGGCATATCTACTGTGAGGGGCACATAATCTGGCATAACTACTGTGAGGGGGCACATAATCTGACATAGCTACTGAGGGGGCACATATCTGGGCATAACTACTGTCAGGGGCACATAATCTGACATAACTACTGTGAGGAGGCACATAATCTGGCATAACTACCGTTAGGGTGCACATATCTGGGCATATCTACTGTTGGGGGCACATAATCTGGGGACTGAGAGACATAATGGCGGTCGGCTGAGAGGTATAATGGGGGCTGAGAGGCTCATAATGGGGGCTGAAAGGCATAATGGCGGCTGAGAGGCGCAAAATGGGGGCTGAGAGGCATAATAGGGGGCTGATGAGAGGCATAAGGGCTGATAATGGGGGCTGATGAGAGGCATGGGGCTCTCATCTGAGGTCTGATTAGGGGTACTTTACATTGTGGTCTGAGCTGAGGTCTGATTTGAGGTCTTATTGGGTCTTATTTACATTGGGGGTCTGATTGGGGATGTCAGCTTAGGTCTGTTTAACATTGGGGGTCTAGTTGGTGGTCTTACCTGATTTGTAATGAAAACATTTTTTTTTCTTATTGTCCCCCTCTAAAACCTAGGTGCCTCTTATAGTTTTCCTGAACTGCAGAGCGATGCCCACTTCCAGCCCTGAGCCCAACTACCCCCTACCCAGAGCACTGATCCTGAGCCTACTAGAGTCTTCAGAACTGTAAGTATTTACAGTAATTCACTGTAAGCTATATATATAAATTACTTGTTTTATGTGAGTAAGGGTGCTGGGTGGTTGGAGAAGGGGAGGGGGCTTGTAAAGAGAAATTCTGTACCAAGTGTAGTTGATGTGGGCAGCGCAATATGTGGTTGGGGCTGTGTGTGGGTGTGACTTGAGGGTGGGCAGGACACAGGGGCTCCATAATCTCCTATTGCCCGGGGGGCCCCATGAGTTGTCAGTCCGCCCCTGCTAGTAGCCGATCTCCTATTTATGTCAGTAGGTCCTGCTGTACTGCTTGTATGGACTAAGTAACAGATCCAGTCACTGATTCCAGATGGATCATTCCATTTTCCAACCAATGGCGTAGATATTGTTGGGATCGGTATATATGGGATGGGGGTTAGCAATGACAAAATTCAGAGGTATAAAAATACAACTTGGCTTTATTTGGTCCGGCAACAAAACAGCAACAACACATAGAGATCAGTTCACACATAAGAGTATACAGAGCACAGACGTTCCACTGTGGCTACTGTGCCTTCCCAGACTCAGACCTTGACTGGACATGTCAACAGTTTTATGCCCCAGCAACAGCATCACCTTGGCTAATTGGTGGGGGGGGGGGGGATGCACTGGAGGGGGAGGGAATGGCAGGTCCCACTACCAACCTATCTGCCATTCCAAAAAAATTCAGGCCCGGAAAACAAAGTTACTAAAAACCTCAGCAAAAATTTTTTACTGAGGAAACCCAACTTTCCTGGATTTTTCATCTCACCTACATTAAAAAATGTGGGTGAGATGTACACCCCCTCCAGATGTCTTCAATCTACCTATGTATTCTACGATAGATAGACAGACAGACAGGGGGAAAGACAGACATACAGATAGACAGACAGAGGGACAGACAGACAGATATGGCCACTGTAGATCGTGTTCCAGGGCTTTTAGGACTAATAATTGGCATGATGGTATGAAATCCATTTAGTCCATGGACCGGCAGCTGCAGCAGGTGTTATTTTTCTGGGTCCTTTTTTTAATCCATTTACGGAAGCGTTTCAGGCGGGATGGTCTCTTCATGATCTCCTTCTCTGTTTTGCATGTTATGTTTGTAATGTTCTCCTCCTCTGTTTTGGATGTTGTTTTTATGATCTTCTCCTCCTCTTTTTTTGCAGCTTTTAGTTGTTCAATAATTGGCCTTTCTTTCTTGATCTTATCTTTGGCTGGTCTGATGTTATCTTTCTTAATTTTTACTACTGGCTTTTGAACAACTACAATATGAAAATGAAACCATCAGCATGTAGTAGATATAACAGAATCTATCCTTTTAATATTATGAGCAGTGCAGTAATATAGCGATGCAGCTAATCAGCAGACATAAGCTGTCTCATCTCTGAATTCTGCTGAATTCTGGGGTAATAGAAGGACCCCCAATGTGTGTGATCAGCAGATATGGTAGTTAACCGTTATCTCTGCCTGTACCCCGCTTATATATGTTATTATATAGAAATTATTACCTGGCTTCTCCACATGAATCATTTGTAGATCAGTTGCCTGTTTTTTTTCACGCCGGCGCCATGCCATGTACCTGTGACTGTGAGACAGAGAAATGTCCTGACATGAGCCTTTACAGATGACAATCTTCAGTTCCCCATCAGAATATACCTATGACCCCCATCCTCCCCCACTACAGGGGGTTTGCTATAAAGGTGCAGTATGTAACAGGCAGGAAGGATATAGTGCTGTAGTCTATGTTATATCATAATACAGCACCGAGATAGGGGGGACAGTGGTTACCTGATTATATCCCTGCCCGATCTGGCCCCTGTATTATAACCTGGCTGCAGTAGTTACTGCGCCTCCTGTAGGTCAGACAGTACAGTGTATAGAGAATAATGTGATGTGTAGAGTAGAAGAAAATTGGAAACTCACCAGCAAAAGATGGCAATCACGGCTGCAACCAATAGAAATACGCATATCGGCAGGACAACGCGGTACATGACTGGTAATAATTAAAGACAAAAGATGCTCGTTATCAATTCTTATCATAGAGAACATATTCTACAAGACATTGTCCAACATCTCTAGATCCTTCTGATGCCAGCAGTGCCCTTCATGAGGACATCAGCAGGTAGGCACTGGCAGCTTGGCTGGGCATGGAGGGAGTAATTGCTGGACAGTGGGCTGGTAACGTCTGGATAAGGGGCACATCATTATATGTTCCAAAATCACTTTAGAGGACCGATCCCCAAAAGAGCAGCTTAATGGCTGTTCTCCTCCACTACAGTCAGGGCTTGATAGAGGATAATGATAGTAGAATTAGGGGAGGAAGGAATTGACTACTCACTGTTATTTGCACCCGCGCTGTTTGGACCTGGGGTTGTCCTCCCAGATCCTCGGAAAGTCACTGTCCATGAAAGAATGAAGGAAAATAAAGACATGAAATCAATGATAGCGGCAGCTGAGCCCCAAAACGGGGACACGAGGAGACAGAAGATAACAATAAATCAGTATTTAGTAAGTGCCCACTAGTGGTCACTACAGACAAAATGTCATCATTTAAGGCATTGTATGAGATTAGAAACCTTGCAGCTTTCTTTCTGAAATATCCTCCCTCTTGTTCCAGAGGTTGTGTACGGTATTGAAGTTCAGCGCCATCCAAGTAAATGGGTCTCAGCTACAATGCCGCACAGCCCACTCTCCTATAACCTAAGCTCCAAGCCACAGAGATACCAGCCAGGTTTGCCTCTAGGACCCGTAATCATGTAAGGATAAATACAATATTTAGACCCCATTCCGTAAGATAAACCCCCGGTGATAATATCCATTACCTGCAGGTGTTTTTGTGGGCTTTCCGTGAACAGAAAATGTAGAAAATAATAGAAATGCAAGAGCAATTCTTCTTAAATCCATTGTCTCCAACAACTAACCCTCAAAAGAAACCAGTGCACCCCAACACAGAGAAGCCTGGACATAGCATTGTGATGTCACACAGCTTCAGTATTCTAAGGGGGCGGGGCTTCTGGATGCTGATGATGTCATCAGAGATCTAGTCTGAATAAATAAATGTATATAGAGCAGTGATGTTTAAAGAGGAATGCCGCTTTGGTAAACCTTTAATAAAGTTATAAGGATATTGGGGGTTATTATCCGTTTTCTCTGACACAATCTGGCACAATAGAAATCGGATCCGTCTCCCATTGACTTTCAATGGCGTTCATGACGGATCTGTTTTGGCTATGTTACAGATAATACAAACGGATCAGTTCAAGACGGATGCATGCGGTTGTATTATTGTAACGGATCCGTTTTTGCAGATCTATGAGGTATCCGCCCCCAAAACACGAGTGTGAAAGTAGCCTAACGCCTAATGCACACGGCCGTTGTCCGGCCGTGCCCATATTGCGGCCGTCTGGATCGGTCTGCGGAATCCCCACGGATGTTGCCCGTGCATTGGGGACTAAAAATTGAAGCACTACTTGCACGGAACGGCCGTGTACATGGGGCCTAAGATGGAATAAGCATATGTTGTCGTGCCAAAATATTACTATGCAATATATAGGATATTTCAAATAGTACCTCAATATACATGAAATAAAAATATACTCATTGCTAAAAAAAAACATAGTGCACCAAAAAGGAGTTGTTGGAATGGAATGATGATAAATGTAGTGGCGTCGCTAGGGGGGGGGCGAGGGGGGGCAATCGCCCCCCTATGTTGTCCTTTGCCCCCCCGGTTGCCCCCCCGCTGATTCCCCCAGGTGAATACTAATGAGCGCTTCCATTATGGAAGCGCTCATTAGAACCGAGAGACCAGGAAGTGGTGAACGCTCTGTACTTACCACTTCCTGGTCCTCGGCTGTCGGCTGTGCAGGGCTGCGCACAGCGTGAGGGCGCTCTGTGACCTCACGCTGTGCGCGCCAGTTCAGAGCACAGTCGACTGAGGAGAGGCAGGCGGCGTCCAGGAGCAGGAGAGGTAAGTGTTTTTTTATTTTATAAAATATGTGGCTGCTGGGGGTATAAGGGGGGCTAATGATGAGAGGTATATGGGGGGCCGGGGCTAATGATCAGAGGCATTTGGGGGGCTAATGATGAGAGGCATTTGGGGGGCTAATGATGAGAGGCATAAGGGGGGCTAATGATGAGAGGCATTTGGGGGGCTAATGATGAGAGGCATTTGGGGGCTAATGATGAGAGGCATTTGGGGGGCTAATGATGAGAGGCATTTGGAGGGCTAATGATGAGAGGCATTTGGGGGGCTAATGATGAGATGCATTTGGGGGGCTAATCATGAGAGGCATTTGGGGGGCTAATCATGAGAGGCATAATGGGGGCTAATGATGAGAGGCATAAGGGGGCTAATGATGAGAGGCATATGAGGGCTAATGATGAGAGGTATATGGGGGGCTAATGATGAGAGGCATATGGGGGGCTAATGATGAGAGGGATATGGGGGCTAATGATGAGAGGCATATGGGGGCTAATGATGAGAGGCATATGGGGCTAATGATGAGAGGCATATGGGGGCTAATGATGAGAGGCATTTGGGGGGCTAATGATGAGAGGCTTATGGGGCTAATGATGAGAGGCATATGGGGGCTAATGATGAGAGGCATATGGGGGGCTAATGATGAGAGGCATAAGGGGGCTAATGATGAGAGGCATTTGGGGGGCTAATGATGAGAGGCATATGGGGCTAATGATGAGAGGCATTTGGGGGGCTAATGAGAGGCATTTGGGGGGCTAATGATGAGAGGCATTTGGGGGGCTAATGATGAGAGGCATTTGCGGGGCTAATGATGAGAGGCATTTGCGGGGCTAATGATGAGAGGCATTTGCGGGGCTAATGATGAGAGGCATATGGGGGCTAATGATGAGAGGCATATGGGGGCTAATGATGAGAGGCATATGGGGGCTAATGATGAGAGGCATAAGGGGGCTAATGATGAGAGGCATAAGGGGGCTAATGATGAGAGGCATATGGGGGTTAATGATGAGAGGCATATGGGGGCTAATGATGAGAGGCATATGGGGGCTAATGATGAGAGGCATAAAGGGGCTAATGATGAGAGGCATAAGGGGGCTAATGATGAGAGGCATTTGGGGGGCTAATGATGAGAGGCATATGGGGGCTAATGATGAGAGGCATTTGGGGGGCTAATGATGAGAGGCATATGGGGGCTAATGATGAGAGACATATGGGGGCTAATGATGAGAGGCATATGGGGGCTAATGATGAGAGGCATTTGGGGGGCTAATGATGAGAGGCATTTGGGGGGCTAATGATGAGAGGCATATGGGGCTAATGATTAGAGGCATATGGGGGCTAATGATGAGAGGCATATGGGGCTAATGATGAGAGGCATTTGGGGGGCTAATGATGAGAGGCATATGGGGCTAATGATGTGAGGCATTTGGGGGGCTAATGATGAGAGTTATATGGGGCTAATGATGAGAGGCATATGGGGCTAATGATGAGAGGCATTTGGGGGGCTAATGATGAGAGGCATATGGGGCTAATGAGAGGCATATGGGGGCTAATGATGAGAGGCATATGGGGGCTAATGATGAGAGGCATATGGGGGCTAATGATGAGAGGCATATGGGGCTAATGATCAGAGGCATATGGGGGCTAATGATGAGAGGCATATGGGGCTAATGATGAGAGGCAGCATATGGGGGCTAATGATGAGAGGCAGCATATGGGGCTAATGAGGCATAAGGGCTGATATGGGTGCTAATGAGAGGCATGGGGGCTGATATGGGAGTGATGAGAGGCATAATGGGGGCTAATAAGAGGCATAATAACAGTGTCATCCACAGATGCCCCCATAACAGTGTGTCTTCCACAGATCCACCATAACAGTGCGCTTGCGCACTGATGAGAGACAGAAAGAAGGGGAAAGAATCCGCAGAAGCAAGCAGAGGACGGCACAGCAGACGACTGAATGGCTTCTTTTGTAAGTAAATAGTTTTAGTATAAATGTATCCCTGCATCCCGCAATTCTCTGGTATTTTGTAATCTTATTTATATATACTTAATTTGTTTTTGCCCCCCCATTTTTGACTGTGGTATCTTTGTGCCCCCCCTATATATTGTTCCTAGAGTCACCACTGGATAAATGTAAGTGAATCCAGTAAATCCTGCACATATGTAGGTTGCTGAAGCTGACATCTCAGCAGGTCCAATAAATTCTTGATAAATCTGGTGACAGGGCAGGACAAGTAAGTGTTGTCATCTGGAGGAGACTTTCCTGGGAAACCCTTGCTGTGTGCTGGCATTATCCTGCTGAAAAATGGCAGTTGGAAGCCTTGCCAAGAGAGGAACACATGTGTCCGCTGGATGTCCTGCACATATCGCTCTGCTATTAGTGTCCCTCGTATCACTGCAAGGGTGACTGTCGTATGCGGTGGCTCACCATCCCATTCCTCCCCTATTGGTAGAACTTGGCTGGTCCAAATTTATGCCAATGGAGGAGCAGAGTTAGTTAGAGCAGTTTAAAAAGAAGAGAGTGAGCAATGACCCTGCTCCTCTAGGCCATGAGGACTACAGAATGACCAAGCAAAGAAACTATACAGACTCTGCTGCAAGGTGAGGGGAAACACGTTAAGACAGCACCACCACAGTGCAGGACAGGCATAGCTAGAAGCCTGCATCATACACTGGACACCTACAGCTACAGGTACCAGAGTACAGCTGTAGGGAAGGGAATCAGGAGAGAGAGACATTGTTAGCTAATTACCTTCTGATTGTCATCTTCTGCCACTATGATCTGGGAGGAGAAATTGCACTTTGTTATGAACTGCGGCTGCATCTGCTGCTATTTATTTTTTGCACTTAGTAAATAAAGATGTTCTTTGTTCTATGATCTCTGCTAGTGATGATCGAATATGCCCATATTCGAATTCGCGATATTTCGCGAATATTTCGTAAAATATTCGCGATATATTCGCAAATTCGAATATTCGTATTCGTCATCATTTAATTGCGCAAGATCATTGTTACTGGCAGGCAAAGGCAGTATTCGTACAAAATCGATTACATCATATTTACCTAGTGCAATAAAATATACCATCTACATGTTATCTGCTTTTCAATCTTTATTTACCATGTATTAAATAATCGCTAATATTGCGCATGCGCATTGCGATCAATATTAATTTGAATGACGCGACCGGCGGACATGACGTCTTTGTATGCGACGCGACGCGACGCGCAGTTGGCTGGCAGAGTTGCAGACAGTAAGAAGATGGTGCGCCGCACATTTAGCGATCGAGAGGAAAAACTGCTTATAACTGTAAGTATCAACTTTTAGTCTTGTTCTTAATGTGAATGCATATTAAAACCTTTTATAGGCGCGTATGCGAAATTATGGTAATTTTTTTTTTTTTATGTCTTGATTTTTGTGGTGATTTTTTTTTTTTGTGGCTTGGATTTTATGTATATAAAGCTGACAAGTAATTAATTACATGCATACTGTACATCCATCCACACAATAAACACCACACATATAGTTCGAAACACTATATACCACTTAACCACTTCAGCCCCCCTAGCTTAATCCCCCTTTATGACCAGACCACTTTTTAGAATTCCGCACTACGCTACTTTCACCGTTTATTGCTTCGTCATACAAATTACCACCCAAATGAATTTTACCCCCTTTTCTTCTCACTAATACAGCTTTCATTTGGTGGTGATCAATGTGGATGAAAAAATCTCTAAAAAATGTGCAAAAAAAAAAAAGAGGGGAAAGCTGTAAAACTGCGATCGCTAAGGGACCCTTAGGCCTCATTCACACGTCCGCAATTATGTTCCGCAAAATTTTGCGGAACGGAATTGTGGATACATTCAATTCCATGGGGACAGGCTTTGTCCTGCTCAGATCCGGAATTGCGGATCCGCATTTCCGTATCCGCAAAAATGTAGAACATGTCCTATACTTGTCCGCAATTGCGGACAAGAAAAGGCATTTTCTATATAGTTCTGGCAATGTGCGGATCCGCAAAATGCGGAAAGCACATTGCCGGTGTCCGTGTTTTGCGGATCCGCATATCCGCAGATCCGCAAAACACATACGTTCGTCTGAGTGAGCCTAAAGGGGGGTGATCAGTGACAAGGGGGGGTGACGGGGTGATCAGGGGGGTGACATGGGTGATCAGGGGTTAATCAGTGACAGAGGGGGTGGGGGGGGCTCTTGTGTGGTGATTGGTGCACATACTTTCATTTTCCTCTGGTGGTCCCAAGCAAAAGGGACCACCAGAGGAGGGTGTAGGAGCCATATCAGACGCTGTTCACAGAACAGCGTCTGATATGCGTTTTTTTTAACAATCTGCAGCCTGCCAGCGACCGATCATTGCTAGCAGGCTGCAGATTAATTTCTCCTGCGGCGATTACAGCTGCGCACCGCGCAGGCGGCCCGGCGCGTCTTCTCGCCTCTAGCGAGAGGACGCGCCTGCGCTTCCAGGAGGAAAAAACCTCCCGCCGGCAGGACGCGATTATGCGTCCGCCGGTCGGGAGGCGGTTAACCGCAAACACGGGTAATCTATAGATCCGAGTTTATATTGTCTGTCTGTCAAAATCTTTTTCGGCAGATCGCCAGTATTTGCTGGTTCATTTAGCATTACCCAGGGTGCACCACGGGGAGGCGAACCAGCTGTACACCCCATAAAGTACCATCACTTAATAGACGGGTACTATATTCTAGGCACTATATAACGCACCAATACTGGGCATGAAGCTCCCGTTCCACCACATCCCAAAGATACTCTATTGGGTTGAGATCTGGTGACTTTGGGGACCATTTTAGTTCAGTTAACTCATTGTCATGTTCAAGAAACCAATTTGAAATGATTCGAGATTTGTGACATGGTGCATTATCCTGCTGGAAGTAGCCATCAGAGGATGGGTACATGGAGGTCATGAAGGGATGGACATGGTCATAAACAATGCTCAGGTAGCCCGTGGCATTTAAACGATGCCCAATTGGCACTAAGGGGCCTAAAGTGTGCCCAGAAAACCTCCCCCACACCATTACACCACCACCAGCCTGCACAGTGGTAACAAAGCATGATGGAGACATGTTCTCATTCTGTTTACGCCAAATTCTGACTCTACCATTTGAATGTCTCCTAATCATCAGATCAGGCAACATTTTTTCTAGTCTTCAACAGTCCAGTATTGGTGACCTCATGCAAATTGTAGCCTCTTTTTCCTATTAGTAGTGGTGATGAGTGGTACCCGGTGGGGTCTTCTGCTGTTGTAGTCCATCCGCCTCAAGGTTGTTCGTGTTGTGGCTTCACAAATGCTTTGCTGCATACCTCGGTTGTAACGAGTGGTTATTTCAGACAACGTTGCTCTTCTATCAGCTTGAATCAGTCGGCCCATTCTCCTCTGACCTCTAGCATCCACAAGGCATTTTTGCCCACAGGACTGCCGCATACTGGATGTTTTTCCCTTTTCACACCATTCTTTGTAAACCCTAGAAATGGTTGTGCGTGAAAATCCCAGTAACTGAGCAGATTGTGAACTACTCAGACCGGCCCGTCTGGCACCAACAACCATGCCACGCTCAAAATTGCTTAAATCACCTTTCTTTCCCATTCTGACATTCAGTTTGGAGTTCAGGAGATTGTCTTGACCAGGACACAACCCTCAATGCATTGAAGCAACCGCCATGTGATTGGTGACTAGATAATTGCATTAATGAGAAATAGAACAGGTGTTCCTAACAATTCTTTAGGTGAGTGTATATTATATGCTTGTATCTTTTATCTTGCAGAGAATGGTAAAGAAGGGGTATGACCGTACCCGGCGGCATGACTCAAAAAAAGAAATAGTTCGCAGCATACAACAAATGCTGAGAGAAAAATTCGCCCGCGAGCACTCTGAAAGTGCAATAGTAAAGAGGTGGTCGGACCTAAAAAGGCGAGACCCAGAATTCGTCAGAGAAATATCTGAAAGAGTCTGCCCCAGTAAGATGCTTACTGTAACATTACACAATGTGGATGAGAAATAATGTAATGTACAGTGATGTCTAGAATTATTCATACCCTTGTCTTATTATCACATAAAGTTACGTTTAATCCAAAATACAGCTATCATATATACAAAGACGTTATTCACACTAAAATTAATTATAAGCGATGTACAAAAGGCATTATTGTGGTCCCCCTTTCCATACCAAGGAGAGAAATTCCTGTTTAATTGCAAAAAAAAAATAATCTTGGTATCAACATAGGAAATAACATTAAAGTAATAGCAACATATATACAAAGAACAACTTCACATTAAACTGAAAAATTATAAATTAAACTATACCATACGCTAAGCTATAGATGAAATATAGAATGTATTTTAAGTATTATTTTTTGAAACTATGTACAAGTAATACTGGAAACCCTACCCTTACTATAAAACTAGCTAAAAGACGTTCTACTACCCTAATAATAAACGATGTACCAAAGGCATTATTTAAAAAATATATATATATATATTTCCTTGTGTACTGTTTTTTTTTGAGTAAACGTAACTAATTTCACATAAAATTATGTTATTGTATGGTCTCTGATTATTATGCTTATTGATCAGGTTTCCACCATTAATTGTCTCTTGTCAAAGTTCTAAATTTTGGTGAAGACCAAGTCCGCCCCTGAATTTTGTCCTTGTAGTTGTTAATATGTCATAAGATAGACCTTTCTATCCCCCTTTCCATACCAAGGAGATAATTTCCCTGTTAATTGCAATAAAAAAGCTTCTGGGTATCGACATAGGGATTCCCTGTCAAAAAATACATAACTCCAGGGAGGCTGATAATTTTAACAAGGTTAACATGGCTAACCCAAGAGACATAGATGTCTCTCCAATCATCAACATTTGACTTAATATTAAAGGACTTTAATAAAAAAAAAATTAAATATCAACCGCATAAGATATTAAGGTTAAATTGTTTAGTTATATTCGTTGATTTTCCTGTCTAAATCATTAACAATGTGTAATTACAGGCCAGCCTGTTCCAACAGTGCGCTCAACACCTGCGCACCGGGATATCCACGTGGTGGAGGTCTCTGAGGAGGAGGAAGAGGAGGCAGGCCCCCCCACCGCGATGGAGACGAGCGACACTGCTCCCCCAGATGTCGCCGAACATGTGGAGGTGGAGGAGGAAGGCGGTCCCTCTCAACCCCACACCTCACCGGCTGCCGCAATATCTCCGGCCAAGGTGACCGAGGAGGAGGAGGAGCAAGAGGTGGCCGCACAGTCAGAGGAGGAGGAGGAGCTTGTGACCACCCCACAGCAGGAGGGTAAATATCTACAAAAATCTTTATAAAAATAACTAACAAACCTAATTCTACTTAACCACTTCAGCCCCCAGTGCTTAAACACCCTGAAAGACCAGGCCACTTTTTACACTTCTGACCTACACTACTTTCACCGTTTATTGCTCGGTCATGCAACTTACCACCCAAATGAATTTTACCTCCTTTTCTTCTCACTAATAGAGCTTTCATTTGGTGGTATTTCATTGCTGCTGACATTTTTACTTTTTTTGTTATTAATCAAAATTTAACGATTTTTTTGCAAAAAAATGACATTTTTCACTTTCGTAAAATTGTAAAATTGTAAAGTTGTAAAATTTTGCAAAAAAAAACGACATCCATATAGAAATTTTGCTCTAAATTTATAGTTCTACATGTCTTTGATAAAAAAAAATGTTTGGGTAAAAAAAAAATGGTTTGGGTAAAAGTTATAGCGTTTACAAACTATGGTACAAAAATGTGAATTTCCGCTTTTTGAAGCAGCTCTGACTTTCTGAGCACCTGTCATGTTTCCTGAGTTTCTACAATGCCCAGACAGTACAAACACCCCACAAATGACCCCATTTCTGAAAGTACACACCCTAAGGTATTCGCTGATGGGCATAGTGAGTTCATAGAACTTTTTATTTTTTGTCACAAGTTAGCGGAAAATTATGATTTTTTTTTAATTTTTTCTTACAAAGTCTCATATTCCACTAACTTGTGACAAAAAATAAAAAGTTCTATGAACTCACTATGCCCATCAGCGAATACCTTGGGGTCTCTTCTTTCCAAAATGGGGTCACTTGTGGGGTAGTTATACTGCCCTGGCATTCTAGGGGCCCAAATGTGTGGTAAGGAGTTTGAAATCAAATTCTGTAAAAAATGACCTGTGAAATCCGAAAGGTGCTCTTTGGAATATGGGCCCCTTTGCCCACCTAGGCTGCAAAAAAGTGTCACACATCTGGTATCTCCGTACTCAGGAGAAGGTGGGGAATGTGTTTTGGGGTGTCATTTTATATATACCCATGCTGGGTGAGAGAAATATCTTGGCAAAAGACAACTTTTCCCATTTTTTTATACAAAGTTGTCATTTGACCAAGATATTTATCTCACCCAGCATGGGTATATGTAAAAAGACACCCCAAAACACATTCCTCAACTTCTCCTGAGTACGGGGATACCAGATGTGTGACACTTTTTTGCAGCCTAGGTGGGCAAAGGGGCCCATATTCCAAAGAGCACCTTTCGGATTTCACTCCTCATTTTTTCCTGAATTTGATTTCAAACTCCTTACCACACATTTGGGCCCCTAGAATGCCAGGGCAGTATAACTACCCCACAAGTGACCCCATTTTGGAAAGAAGAGACCCCAAGGTATTCGCTGATGGGCATAGTGAGTTCATGGAACTTTTTATTTTTTGTCACAAGTTAGTGGAATATGAGACTTTGTATGAAAAAAAAATAAAAAAAAAAATAAGCATTTTCCACTAACTTGTGACAAAAAGTAAAAAATTCTAGGAACTCGCCATGCCCCTCACGGAATACCTTGGGGTGTCTTCTTTCCAAAATGGGGTCACTTGTGGGGTAGTTATACTGCCCTGGCATTTTCCAGGGGCCCTAATGTGTGGTAAGTAGGTAAATGACCTGTGAAATCCTAAAGGTGCTCTTTGGAATATGGGCCCCTTTGCCCACCTAGGCTGCAAAAAAGTGTCACACATGTGGTATCGCCGTATTCAGGAGAAGTTGGGGAATGTGTTTTGGGGTGTCATTTTACATATACCCATGCTGGGTGAGAGAAATATCTTGGCAAAAGACAACTTTTCCCATTTTTTTATACAAAGTTGGCATTTGACCAAGATATTTCTCTCACCCAGCATGGGTATATGTAAAATGACACCCCAAAACACATTCCCCAACTTCTCCTGAGTACGGCGATACCAGATGTGTGACACTTTTTTGCAGCCTAGATGTGCAAAGGTGCCCAAATTCCTTTTAGGAGGGCATTTTTAGACATTTGGATACCAGACTTCTTCTCACGCTTTGGGGCCCCTAGAATGCCAGGGCAGTATAAATACCCCACATGTGACCCCATTTTGGAAAGAAGACACCCCAAGGTATTCAATGAGGGGCATGGCGAGTTCATAGAAATTTTTTTTTTTTGGCACAAGTTAGCGGAAATTGATATTTTTAATTTTTTTCTCACAAAGTCTCCCGTTCCGCTAACTTGGGACAAAAATTTCAATCTTTCATGGACTCAATATGCCCCTCACGGAATACCTGGGGGTGTCTTCTTTCCGAAATGGGGTCACATGTGGGGTATTTATACTGCCCTGGCATTCTAGGGGCCCTAAAGCGTGAGAAGAAGTCTGGAATATAAATGTCTAAAAAATTTTACGCATTTGGATTCCGTGAGGGGTATGGTGAGTTCATGTGAGATTTTATTTTTTGACACAAGTTAGTGGAATATGAGACTTTGTAAGAAAAAAAAAAAAAAATTCTGCTAACTTGGGCCAAAAAAATATCTGAATAGAGCCTTACAGAGGGGTGATCAATGACAGGGGGGTGATCAATGACAGGGGGGTTGATCAATGACAGGGGGGGTGATCAATGACAGGGGGGTTGATCAATGACAGGGGTGGTGATCAATGACAGGGGGGTGATCAATGACAGGGGGGTTGATCAATGACAGGGGGGGTGATCAATGACAGGGGGGTTGATCAATGACAGGGGGGTTGATCAGGGAGTCTATATGGGGTGATCACCACAGTCATTGATCACGCCCCTGTAAGGCTTCATTCAGACGTCCGGATGCGTTTTGCGGATCCGATCCATCTATCAGTGGATCCGTAAAAATCATGCGGACGTCTGAATGGAGCTTTACAGGGGGGTAATCAATGACAGGGGGGTAATCAATGACAGGGGGGTGATCAGGGAGTCTATATGGGGTGATCACCACAGTCATTGATCACGCCCCTGTAAGGCTTCATTCAGACGTCCGGATGCGTTTTGCGGATCCGATCCATCTATCAGTGCATCCGTAAAAATCATGCGGACATCTGAATGGAGCTTTACAGGGGGGTAATCAATGACAGGGGGGTGATCAGGGAGTCTATATGGGGTGATCACCACAGTCATTGATCACTCCCCTGTAAGGCTTCATTCAGACGTCCGGATGCGTTTTGCGGATCCGATCCATCTATCAGTGCATCCGTAAAAATCATGCGGACATCTGAATGGAGCTTTACAGGGGGGTAATCAATGACAGGGGGGTGATCAGGGAGTCTATATGGGGTGATCACCACAGTCATTGATCATGCCCCTGTAAGGCTTCATTCAGACGTCCGGATGCGTTTTGCGGATCGGATCCATCTATCAGTGCATCCGTAAAAATCATGCGGACATCTGAATGGAGCTTTACAGGGGGGTGATCAATGACAGGGGGGTGATCAGGGAGTCTATATGGGGTGATCACCACAGTCATTGATCCTGCCCCTGTAAGGCTTCATTCAGACGTCCGGATGCGTTTTGCGGATCGGATCCATCTATCAGTGCATCCGTAAAAATCATGCGGACATCTGAATGGAGCTTTACAGGGGGGTGATCAGGGAGTCTATATGGGGTGATCACCACAGTCATTGATCACGCCCCTGTAAGGCTTCATTCAGACGTCCGGATGCGTTTTGCGGATCCGATCCATCTATCAGTGGATCCGTAAAAATCATGCGGACATCTGAATGGAGCTTTACAGGGGGTTGATCAATGACAGGGGTGTAATCAATGACAGGGGGGGTGATCAGGGAGTCTATATGGGGTGATAACCACAGTCATTGATCACGCCCCTGTAAGGCTTCATTCAGACGTCCGGATGCGTTTTGCGGATCCGATCCATCTATCAGTGGATCCGTAAAAATCATGCGGACATCTGAATGGAGCTTTACAGGGGGGTAATCAATGACAGGGGGGTGATCAATGATAGGGGGGTGATCAGGGAGTCTATATGGGGTGATCAGGGGTGATCAGGGGTGATCAGGGGCTAATAAGGGGTTAATAAGTGACGGGGGGGGTGTAGTGTAGTGGTGCTTGGTGGGACTTTACTGAGCTACCTGTGTCCTCTGGTGGTCGATCCAAACAAATGGGACCACCAGAGGACCAGGTAGCAGGTATATTAGACGCTGTTATCAAAACAGCGTCTAATATACCTGTTAGGGGTTAAAAAAAACACATCTCCAGCCTGCCAGCGAACGATCGCCGCTGGCAGGCTGGAGATCAACTCTCTTACCTTCCGTTCCTGTGAGCGCGCGCGCCTGTGTGCGCGCGTTCACAGGAAATCTCGGCCATCGCGAGATGACGCATATATGCGTGACTCTGCGCAGGGCTGCCACCTCCGGAACGCGATCCTGCGTTAGGCGGTCCGGAGGTGGTTAATTATACTATCAAAGGTAGTTTTGTAATCTTGGTTAGAATTTTCAAAGTAAAAAGTAAGGGTGGGGTTTGAGCAAGGAATGATGGGTGAATGATAAGGGACAGAGCGGCTAGTTTTAACTGGTCTCCCTGTGTCCCTGAGCCAACACCCTGCTGGGTAGAGAATGGCAAAGGAAAACAGGGTAGGGAAAAAGGAACAGAAAACCAATACATATTACAGTACACATTTAAACAAATAAAAAAAAGCCTTGATGGCGGTCAGGACACACAAAATGGAATTAAAGTGTAGCCAGAGTCCAGGTACACACACTAAACAGTCAATAATATTAATGTAATAGCAACATATATACAAACAACAACTTAACAGTAAACTGAAAAATTATAAGGTAAACTCTACTAAACTCTAAACAATTCATGAAATATATAAATTTTTAAACTATTGTTTTATCAACTATTTACAAGTAATACTGGAAACGCTAGCCATATTACAAAACTAAATGTTAACATACGTACAAAGACTTCATTTAACAATAAGCCTAAATAAAATTATTTTAACACTAATCTAGTCTCAAAAATCTTCAAAATATATAATTCTATTGAACCCTATATAAAAATCTATTTACAAGTTAAAATGGAAACACTAGCCATACCATATAACTAAATGCTATCTTACATACCTAGACTATATTAACACTAACCCTAGTAATCATTTAAACGCTAATAAACAAAATAAATTAATATAAATTATTTAATTTTTTAACATAAAGTATACTTAAAATATTTACAATTAACAAAAAAGGAAATACTAGCCATACTACAAAAATAATTGATGTAATATATACAAATACACTGTTCACACTAACCGTAATCACTAATTTAACCGAATAAAAGTATAACCTAATAAAAAAAAATATATATAATCTTTTGGAATAAATCATATTTCATACATTTAAACAGTTAACTATTAACACTAACAATACTACAAAACTGAATTCCATCAATGCCTACAACTGTGACTGATTATCTCTATTTTTATCTTTCACCATAGGGATAAATAATCTAATTAAAAAAATAAAAGGGGTCATAAAAGACCAAAAAAAAAAAAGCGAGGCTTTCCGCCTCCAAATACAAGAATTGGAGAAGAGGCACCGGCTCCTGGAGAGGCAGAACCAGCGGGATCTGCGCGAGGTCCTGGACCAATTGGAACAATTAAAGAAGCACCGTTAGCTTCTTTGTTTTATTCATTTTATATGTTGGGGCTGGGAGGGGATTGTTATTTTGTTTTATATATATATATTTTTAATTAAAAAACAAAAAAAAATCAGATAGAGCATAGTCTGATTAAAATATTTTTTTGATTCCAAATTCAAAGTTTCTGTTCTTTTGTTAAAGTATGTACTATATAACTTTGAATTAAGCAAGATTTAGTCCAGTTTGTGAATTATGCAGAGTCCAGTCAGAAAGTGTAATGTCATATATATATTAATAGTGCAGTATAATGCCTACACATAACTTAATCAGGACATTGCAGCTAATCAATTTTATTAGGTATACTTAAAGCAATACAAATTACCTAAATTTAATCCAAAAAAACAAAATGTAAGATAATGGTGTCGTGTAAGGCCCACACAGATAAATACACTAGTTGAGGACAGCAGCAGTGTAAGATAACGGTGTAGTGTGAGGCCTCATGGATTACATACACTAGTTGAGGACAGCAGCATTGTAAGATAACGGTGTAGTGTGAGGCCTCATGGATTACATACACTAGTTGAGGACAGCAGCAGTGTAAAATAACGTTTTAGTGTGAGGCCTCACGGATTACATACACTAGTGGAGGACAGCAGCAGTGTAAGATAACGTTTTAGTGTAAGGCCTCATGGATTACATACACTAGTTGAGGACAGCAGCATTGTAAGATAACGGTGTAGTGTGAGGCCTCATGGATTACATACACTAGTTGAGGACAGCAGCAGTGTAAAATAACGTTTTAGTGTGAGGCCTCACGGATTACATACACTAGTGGAGGACAGCAGCAGTGTAAGATAACGTTTTAGTGTAAGGCCTCACGGATTACATACACTAGTTGAGGACAGCAGCAGTGTAAGATAACGTTTTAGTGTAAGGCCTCACGGATTACATACACTAGTTGAGGACAGCAGCAGTGTAAGATAACGGTGTAGTGTGAGGCCTCACGGATTACATACACTAGTTGAGGACAGCAGCAGTGTAAGATAACGGTGTCGTGTAAGGCCTCACGGATTACATACACTAGTTGATGACAGCAGCAGTGTAAGATAATGGTGTAGTGTGAGGCCTCACGGATTACATACACTAGTGGAGGACAGCAGCAGTGTAAGATAACGTTTTAGTGTAAGGCCTCACGGATTACATACACTAGTTGAGGACAGCAGCAGTGTAAGATAACGTTTTAGTGTAAGGCCTCACGGATTACATACACTAGTTGAGGACAGCAGCAGTGTAAGATAACGGTGTAGTGTGAGGCCTCACGGATTACATACACTAGTGGAGGACAGCAGCATTGTAAGATAACGGTGTAGTGTGAGGCCTCAAGGATTACATACACTAGTGGAGGACAGCAGCAGTGTAAGATAACGTTTTAGTGTAAGGCCTCACGGATTACATACACTAGTTGAGGACAGCAGCAGTGTAAGATAACGGTGTAGTGTGAGGCCTCACGGATTACATACACTAGTGGAGGACAGCAGCAGTGTAAGATAATGTTTTAGTGTAAGGCCTCACGGATTACATACACTAGTGGAGGACAGCAGCAGTGTAAGATAATGTTTTAGTGTAAGGCCTCACAGATTACATACACTAGTTGAGGACAGCAGCAGTGTAAAATAACGGTGTAGTGTGAGGCCTCACGGATTACATACACTAGTGGAGGACAGCAGCAGTGTAAGATAATGTTTTAGTGTAAGGCCTCACGGATTACATACACTAGTTGAGGACAGCAGCAGTGTAAGATAACGGTGTAGTGTGAGGCCTCACTGATTACATACACTAGTGGAGGACAGCAGCAGTGTAAGATAATGTTTTAGTGTAAGGCCTCACGGATTACATACACTAGTTGAGGACAGCAGCAGTGTAAGATAACGGTGTAGTGTGAGGCCTCACGGATTACATACACTAGTGGAGGACAGCAGCAGTGTAAGATAATGTTTTAGTGTAAGGCCTCACGGATTACATACACTAGTTGAGGACAGCAGCAGTGTAAGATAACGGTGTAGTGTGAGGCCTCACGGATTACATACACTAGTGGAGGACAGCAGCAGTGTAAGATAATGTTTTAGTGTAAGGCCTCACGGATTACATACACTAGTTGAGGACAGCAGCAGTGTAAAATAACGGTGTAGTGTGAGGCCTCACGGATTACATACACTAGTGGAGGACAGCAGCAGTGTAAGATAATGTTTTAGTGTAAGGCCTCACGGATTACATACACTAGTTGAGGACAGCAGCAGTGTAAGATAACGGTGTAGTGTGAGGCCTCACGGATTACATACACTAGTGGAGGACAGCAGCAGTGTAAGATAATGTTTTAGTGTAAGGCCTCACGGATTACATACACTAGTTGAGGACAGCAGCAGTGTAAAATAACGGTGTAGTGTGAGGCCTCACGGATTACATACACTAGTGGAGGACAGCAGCAGTGTAAGATAATGTTTTAGTGTAAGGCCTCACGGATTACATACACTAGTTGAGGACAGCAGCAGTGTAAGATAACGGTGTAGTGTGAGGCCTCACGGATTACATACACTAGTGGAGGACAGCAGCAGTGTAAGATAACATTTTAGTGTAAGGCCTCACGGATTACATACACTAGTTGAGGACAGCAGCAGTGTAAGATAACGGTGTAGTGTGAGGCCTCACGGATTACATACACTAGTGGAGGACAGCAGCAGTGTAAGATAATATTTTAGTGTAAGGCCTCACGGATTACATACACTAGTTGAGGACAGCAGCAGTGTAAGATAATATTTTAGTGTAAGGCCTCACGGATTACATACACTAGTGGAGGACAGCAGCGGTGTAAGATAATGTTTTATTGTAAGGCCTCACGGATTACATACACTAGTTGAGGACAGCAGCAGTGTAAGATAACGGTGTAGTGTGAGGCCTCACGGATTACATACACTAGTGGAGGACAGCAGCAGTGTAAGATAATGTTTTAGTGTAAGGCCTCACGGATTACATACACTAGTTGAGGACAGCAGCAGTGTAAGATAACGGTGTAGTGTGAGGCCTCACGGATTACATACACTAGTGGAGGACAGCAGCAGTGTAAGATAACGTTTTAGTGTAAGGCCTCACGGATTACATACACTAGTTGAGGACAGCAGCAGTGTAAGATAACGGTGTAGTGTGAGGCCTCAAGGATTACATACACTAGTGGAGGACAGCAGCATTGTAAGATAACGGTGTAGTGTGAGGCCTCACGGATTACATACACTAGTTGAGGACAGCAGCAGTGTAAGATAACGTTTTAGTGTAAGGCCCACACAGATAAATGATTTGGAGGACAGCAGCATTTTCACGTAGAAGATTATATTACTAAGTAGATTCAAGATCTACTTATAGCTCGTCAAAACATAGCAGAAACAGAATGCAGCATATTCTTATCTTGTATCAGGTAAGTGTTTAAAGGTAAGTTTGACAGTGCTAATAACATTCTTTCAATAATAATGAGACTTGTAAATTAACAAATTATATTATTCTGAGATTTTTGACAAAAAAAAATGTAATGCAACACACAATATTTTGTATCGCAAGCATTGTGTACAGTTTATTTGTCTACAAAATAATATACACATCATATATTTTGTGATGGTTTTTTATAATATAATTTAAAAAAATTTAATTAAAATGTACGTGGACTAATTGTGTTTGGGGAGACTATAATCGGTCCATTATTCTCCTATTTTTAAAAAATATTTATAACAACAAAAATAATAATTGAAAAAAAAACTGATTTGATTCCAAAAATAATGTAGTGGCTATTAACTAACCAGCACGGATTACCAAAAAAAAAAACAATAGTGTATTTCGGATTTATTATTTATTATTTAACAATATATATTAACATCATGTGCCCATAATCCAAAAATGTTTGTCAAGAATTATCCTATAAAATATTCATGTATTTTTTGCTTAATAAATGTGGCAATAATGCTCTACTCACAAATACGGATTTCCAAACGGATGAGTATAACGCCAGTCACACCCAACCATGTAGAGAGGTCAACACGGAAGTCCAGCATCCTTTCCAGGACGACAGACAACACCATGCTAGTACCCAATTCCGTATTTAAAAAAACCCGAAATAAATAAAATTAAATGAAGTTATTAGGTTTATCAATCGGTCGTGTAACATGGTCAATGAACAAGACCTTTTGAAAAGGGAAGCCCTGGTGCGTTGCCCACCATGATATAGTGAGAACCACATCCATTGCCCATTAACCCAATTTCTTCAAAATAATAAAATATTTAAATAAAACAAAACAATTTTGTAAATGAAGCATAACACCACATGATATTTTAATAACTTTTCTTATTATTTAATAGATTTATTTAACTCGTGACAATACCTTTTGAACTAAGCACATGTGCCCACATAAAAAGTTTATAATAAATAACAATCAAATTCCAAAAATTTATTTTAGAAAATAATATGGATAAAATATGGTACATGCTGGTAGTCTCCACATAATCATTCTGAAAATACAGCATAAAAAAATAAAATAAAAATAATGATCACAAAATTTATAAAAAATTTGAAGTTGCCATAACAATGGCACACAATATTCCTAGTAAGCCAACAGTTTTAGGCATACACACTGTTTGACCGAAGCTCTTAATTGTATATCAGATAGGCTCATGTAAATGTGAACTTGTTATTTTATTTTAATTTGTAAAAAAAATGTGTACGCAGGGATGGGAATAACTGTGGATTCTTGAATTCTTAATTTCATACTATCAGTCATTTAAAAAAAAAATTCAATAGAAAAAAGCTATTAATAACACTATCAACAGCAGCAACTAGATGTTTATCATTTAACTGAATGTCTAAACATATATTGTAGACCAACATAGGATGACAGGCAGCAGTAGGCGCTAGTAGCTACTGCAGCATTTAGAAGTTTATGGGTCAACCTTTTGACTAATAATATATCTTGGACTAAGTGAACTGAACACAACGTGTAGCAGCACGGTTGGAGTGTTTTATGCGAACCAGGAATATCCTCTCAGGAATGGGCCCCCTCCCAGACCTGGACAGCAGCAGCAGCGTGTAGTATAGTCGACTGGCAGAGCAGCAGGTATAATGGTGCAGCAGGAATATCCTCTCAGGAATGGGCCCCCTCCCAGACCTGGACAGCAGCAGCAGCAGCGTGTAGTATAGTCGACTGGCAGAGCAGCAGGTATAATGGTGCAGCAGGAATATCCTCTCAGGAATGGCCCCCTCCCAGACCTGGACAGCAGCAGCAGCAGCGTGTAGTATAGTCGACTGGCAGAGCAGCAGGTATAATGGTGCAGCAGGAATATCCTCTCAGGAATGGGCCCCCTCCCAGACCTGGACAGCAGCATAAATAGATAAAAAGAGCAGGTAGATCAGGATGTTCCATGTGTGCAGCAGGATTGTGTTAAAAATGACGCTAAATTCTATATTGTCCAATGTCTACAATGTACATCACAAATACATTTGCTCCACACGTTGGCTGCACAGGGCTGCTCTCAGTTTCCACATCTGGCACATCCAGTGTGTGTAGCAGAACACAGCGGTAAGGCATCCAGCCTCCCTGTGTGCAGAACCCTTCACGCCAGAGGGCAGTAGTAGTGGCGGGGATTAGCCGCAGCTCTCTCATCCTCCATGTGTCTGTGAGGAGGAAGGGATACCGGCTGTCTCCACACCCATACACGATCATCAGCGCCCACACGCGGTGCTCCATCCTACCGGTGGACCTATCCTTCCTGCACCGGTCTGAACACCGAACTCAGTGAAGATCCAGCTATTCTCAGCAAGGATCTTGACGTGTCCGTAGTGCCTGCTAACCCGTCATGTCTAGTTCACGTCCCTCCCCAGTAGTGTAACAGAAGAGTCAGCTGTATTCCCCAGCTACAGGGATGGCGCTTTGTGGCTGACTCCAGTGCTCAGCACTGATCATCGATCTCATCTCATGGTGCTGAATAAGGCCTTAGAGGCGACATATCTCTACAAAGGGTGGAGTATTACTTTTCCCCTTTAAGGCTTTCCCAGAAAGGGTATGGCTATCAAAGTGCTGCAACTTCACTTTCACTAAGCGGGGCCTAGTAAGGATTCTGGTATGAAGGCATTATGTGTCTGGGTCTTGTATTGATTTTTGGATAAACTATACCTAGATAAGGACAGTAGCTGTGCTACAGTTATTTGTGCTTGAAATCAAAATTGACATTAAAATTAACTACAATAAATACATAAATAGGATTGACTACAATGCAGATTACGTGAAGTAGAGACTATAGAATAATGCAGACCTTCACAGGAGTGAAGTGTTATTTATTAAAAAATATATATTGATATATACTATATGTATATTTATATATGTGTGCTGTCACACTACGATATATATATAGAACCTTTCACTTCTGAAAAGTGAATTATGGAAAATTTACATCCTCCGGATAGCAGCATTGCAGATGATTGTGTTAGTGGACTTTATGTAAGAATCTTAACTACTCCTTTTTTTATATTACAACTCAACTAAAATGAAGCACAGCTGCAGTGCATTGGGTATGCGGGTAAAGGTAAGCTTTAAACGATAGTTCTTCTTAAAACCCAGACACATAATGCCTTCATACCAGAATCCTTACTAGGCCCCGCTTAGTGACAGTGAAGTTGCAGCACTTTGCTAGCCATTCTATTTCAGGGAAAGCCTTAAAGGGGAAAAGTAATACTCCACCCTTTGTAGAGATATGTCGCCTCTAAGGCCTTATTCAGCACCATGAGATGAGATGAGATCGATGATCAGTGCTGAACACTGGAGTCAGCCACAAAGCGCCATCCCTGTAGCCGGGGAATACAGCTGACTCTCCTGTTACACTAGCGTGGAGGGACGTGAACTAGACATGACGGATTAGCAAGCACTACGGACACGTCAAGATCCTTGCTGAGAATAGCTGGATCTTCACTGAGTTCGGTGTTCAGACCGGTGCAGGAAGGATAGGTCCACCGGTAGGATGGAGCACCGCGTGTGGGCGCTGATGATCGTGTATGGGTGTGGAGACAGCCGGTATCCCTTCCTCCTCACAGACACATGGAGGATGAGAGAGCTGCGGCTAATCCCCGCCACTACTACTGCCCTCTGGCGTGAAGGGTTCTGCACACAGGGAGGCTGGATGCCTTACCGCTGTGTTCTGCTACACACACTGGATGTGCCAGATGTGGAAACTGAGAGCAGCCCTGTGCAGCCAACGTGTGGAGCGCTGTATGGCTACTACATTGATTATAGTTGAATAGATTTTTGATTATAGTTCAATAGATTATTGAGTTTTTTCAATTTAAAAAATTGATATATATTAAAACATAATCCATATTTAAGTCTATATATACATAAAAGATATGTTTAAGGGAAAATTCATATAATTATTTTCTATAATTCATATATTTACACTACACAACACATGATTAAAGAAATTTAGAGACATTATTAAAATAAATTATTAAATAAAATTTCTTTATCAGACTCTGTACATGATTCACCAAAATTAATAAATTAATTAAAAATATATTGACACATATATACATATGAGAAGATTAAATTTAATAAGTAATTTTTTCATAATTAAGTAGATTTGATAAAAAAATAACTTAATAAAGAATATTAAAAATCAGATTAAAATCAATAAAAAATTTATCAATAAATTCATAAATATATACAACACATATAAAAAGAAATTCATAAATAGGATAAAAAATAATTTCATATTAAGATAAGACAATAAATTAGTTAAAAAGGTTAAAAAACAACGGATTTACGGAGGGAGAGCGAGGGAGAGGGATGGACAAGGGACCCTTCAACGGCCTGAACCGACAGCTGGGGCCAGGAAGTCACTGCCGATCCAGGACTCGTTCATTTTGATGAATGTCAGTTTGTCCACGGAGTCAGTGGACAGACGGGTCCTCTTGTCTGTGACCACCCCACCTGCCGCGCTGAATGTCCGCTCAGACAGTACGCTGGAGGGGGGGACAGACAATAACTCCAGCGCATACTGAGCGAGCTCACGGCAGGTGTCCAGTCTGGCAACCCAGTACTCCATGGGGTCGTCAGTGCTCATGCTGTCGGAAGCACCAACGGACCCCATGTAGTCTGCCACCATGCGGGCCAGCCGCTGGTGGTTGCTGCTGCTGCTGCTGCTTGCACTGGGTCTTGCAGACTGGTAGAACAGCCTCATCTCACCCATTAGGTCACCTGCTCGGCAGGTGCTGCTGGGTCCAGCCACCTGCTGGGTGAGATGGGCGGGGGAAACTGGAGCTGGAGGCCGAGGGGTAGTCTGCTCCAGACGCTTGATCAGACAGGCCCGCAGTTGTTCCATCCGGGCCTGCCGCCGACTTGATGGTATAAACTGTTCCAGTTTCCCCTTGCATCGTGGGTCTAAAAGGGTGGCCAACCAATAATCATCCCTCCCCTTAATACTCTTGATCCGGGGGTCCCTCCTGAGGCATCGCAGCATGTGGGCAGCCATGGGGAAGAGGACAGCCCGCTGTGACTCGTCATGGCTGCCCGGGACCATGACCTCTTGGTCCTCCTGCTGCTGTTGCTGCTGCTCCCGGTTGGAGCTGCCCCACCCCCGGACTAACGGTGCCCCCATCACCGGCTCTCCCTCCTGACCAGGCCCAAACTCCTGGACGTCCACTGTGTCATCCTTCTTCTCCTCCTCAACGTCCTGGGCCTGGTCCTGGTGGAGCAAGGCAGCCTCATCTTGCTCCACCAAGGCACTCTCCCCAGCTTCAAGCAGGCGATCGAGTGTCCTGTCCAGCAGGAACACTAATGGGAGCACGTCATTGAGTCCAACGTGCTCCCCGCTGACCATGTTTGTCGCCTGCTCAAATGGGGCCAACACGTGACAGACCTGCTGTATCTGCCCCCACTCCGCATTAGTGACATAGGGGAGTGGGTGTGATGGCCCTGAAGTGCCTAGGTCCAGCAGGTATTCCCTCACCGCCCGTCTTTGCTCCCACAAAATTTTTCCAGCATGTGGAGGGTTGAGTTCCACCGCGTCACACTGTCCACAATCAGCCTGTGAGGGGGCAGGCTGTTGTCCCGCTGCAGTCTGGACAGGGACGCGGTGGCAGTTGGGGAGCGTCGGAAATGGCTGGCAATCCTACGTACCCTTAACACAATGTCACTCAAACCTGGGTACGTACGGAGGAACTTCTGTACCACTAGGTTGAGGACATGTGCCATGCAGGGCACGTGGGTCAGACTGCCAGCCTGAAGGGCGGCGAGTAGGTTGCTGCCGTTGTCACAGACAACCAAACCTGCCTGGAGCCTACGGGGTGTCAGCCACTTCTGGACCTGAGCCTGAAGTGCGGCCAGAACTTCAGGTCCAGTGTGTCTCCTGTCTCCCAAGCTCACAAGCTGGAGCACGGCCTGGCAACAGACGTGCCCCACACTTGCATAGTTACAGGGACGCTTACTGGGGGGCTCAGCAGCAGTGGAGACAGTGGCTTGTGGGAGAGCAGCAGTTCTCCCCTGGACACCCCGCGGCGGCACCACAAACTCTGATGCCGCCGATCCCTCCCCGGCGCCTCGGAGGGACACCCAATAGGCAGTAAAACTCAAGTATCGTCCCTGCCCATGTCTGCTAGTCCAAGCATCCATTGTGAGATGTACCCTGTCGCTGACAGCATGATCCAGCGACAGGCATACTTTCTCCACAAGGTGCTGGTATAGGGCAGGGATGCCAGTCCTGGCAAAGTAATGGCGGCTGGGGACACGCCATCTGGGTTGTGCCTGCTCCAACATCTGCCGGAACGGATTGCTGTCCACAAGATTGTAAGGGAGCAGATGTTGGGCAAGAACCCTTGCCAGGAGCCCATTGAGTGAACGCACACGTCGGTCCCCGGGGGCATAGGGCGCGGTGCGTTCAAAAGCGTCAGCAACTGATGGCTGGCGCCGGACGGCAGTGGAGGAGGAGATAGAGGAGGGTGCAGTGGAGGCAGAGGTATGGCTGCCGGTCCCAGTACCTCTATGAGAGGGAGTGGCGGAGTGGGAATGACTTACGGGGATCTGTTGTGGGGGCTGCTGTACTGTGGCAGGAGCTGCTGTCCCCTGCACACTGCTGGTGGCGGTGCTGCTACCACCCTTCATCTGTTCCCACTCCCGCCAGTGGTTGACCCGTAGGTGCTGGTTCAGTGCTGTAGTACCCAGCTGAGCCACCACCCTCCCTCTCTTCACCCTGGCACGGCATAGCTGACAGATTGCTACTGTAACATCGTCAGCTGCCAGGGTGAAGTAAGCCCAAACAGGCGACTTATGCACCGACCGCCGGTCAGATGGGTTGGTGCTCACTTGCGTCTGTTCGGGCTCGGTGCGCACAGGTGGAGGTGGCTGCTGCTGCTGCCTCCTACTGCTGACATTACCAGTGGAGCCCCTGCTGCTAGACTCACTGGTAACCTGGCGCACCGTTTGCCTCCGGTGCCGACCTTCCTCCTCATCAGTGCTGCTGATGCCTGACAAGGGAGGTGGCATCCATTCTTGGTCACCCTCCTCTTCATCCCCCGATGTGTCAGACCCAGGGCCAAGCCTTGGTGAACAGAGGGGAGCAGCTGACATAGAGCCCCTGACCGGGCTCTGCTGTCCCCTCGCTGATGCCTGGGTCTGACTAGGTACAGGGGTTATGTGGCTGACACCACCTGCACCTATTGGAAGGGATGTCACTGGCACCATCTCCCCCTCCATCTCTTCCAAGAGTTGCTGACCATGGGGAGGACTGAACTGCAGTTCTGCCTCCTGTTCCTCCTGAGTTGCCTGCCCAAAGATATCAGAATCAACATCCTCAAAAAGATCAGGTGATAAATTTTCGGGGGTGGGGGTTGATTCTGCAGGAGGCGGAACCCTGCAGATGCTGCTGCTGCTGGTTGGGGCTGGGCCGGAGGACTCTGTGGCACTGGACTGTGCCATCATAGCCACAACTTGTTGGGCATCCTGAGAACTAATTGGGCGGCTGCCACGCCCAAAGAACTCTCTGATTAGTCGGACGCCCCTCACACTTGAACCTCCGCGTGTAGAGGAGCGGTCCCGTGCAGGCAGCGGTCCGGCACTGGAACCAACTCCCCTACCACGACTTCCAGAACGCCCGCGTGATGTCATACTGGTCAGAGATTGGTCTTACTGTCACAGACAAAAAAAAAAGTGTGGGATTTGGGGAAAACTTTATTGGGATGGGGAATCTGGGGCTAAAATGAAAAACTTTTTTTCAACTATGAAAAGACGCAGACTCTGACGCAGACAGACACAAAAGCAAATAAACTATTCAACAACTACCCTATATAAACTTTTTTTTGTTTTTTTTCCAACTAAAGGAAGACAAGGACACTGACGCAGACAGACACAGAACCTAGTAGACTAAGGAAAAACTACCCTATATAAACTTTTTTTTTTTTTTTTAGCTAACAAAAGACACAGACACTGACACTGACACTGACACTGACAAACACAAAAGCTACTAGACTAAGGAAAAACGACCCTATATAAACTTTTTTTTTTTAGTTTTTTTCTTTTTTTTTAACTAAGAAAAAGACACGGACTCTGACGCAGACAGACACAAAAGCTACTAAACTATTGAACAATTACCCTATATAAACTTTTTTTTTCTTTTTTTTTTCTTTCAACTAACAAAAGACGTGGACACTGACACTGACAGACACAAAACCTACTAGACTAAGAAAAAACTACCCTATATAAACTTTTTTTTTAGTTTTTTTCAACTAAGAAAAGACGCGGGCTCTGACACAGACAGACACAAAAGCTACTAAACTATTTAACAACTACCCTATATAAACTTTTTTTTTCTTTTTTTTTTCTTTTTTTTCAACTAACAAAAGACGCGGACACTGACACAGACAGACACAAAACCTACTAGACTAAGAAAAACTACCCTATATAAACTTTTTTTTTCTTTTTTTTTTTATCTAACGTAAAACACGGACACTGACAGACACAAAACAAATACTACACAAACTAAACTATTATAACCTAAGGAAATACACTAACACACTTAACTAAAACACTAAAACTAAACTAAACTAAAGCCTACAATATAACTAAACTTAAGCTCCCTCAATCTACACTAATCACTCCCTACTACTACAACCTACACTATAGAATGAATAATTAGATTGTGAAATATATTGCTTTTAAAAAAGCACAATTCCACACCACACAGCACAGCACAGTTTTTAGCTCCTAACACAACCAACTCCAAGTAAAACTGCACAGAATGGCTGCTGGGAAGAATATTATATAGTAAAGAGGTGGGGAGCTTTCCGATTGGTTGCTAGGGAGGTTGCTAACCTATGACAACTGTAGGTACATCATTTTCATTAGACAAAAAGACAGAAGGGAGGGATCTATGTACTTTGACAGAAATTATATATTCGCATAAATTCGCATTACGAAAAAAAATCGCAAACTAAACTAAAATTAGTGTAAACTTTATAATTAAGTGATGATTGGAAGTCTCACCTCACCCTACCAATTTAATTTGCACCACAAGCTACAAACAGCCTTCTTCTAGCTTGTGGTCCAATTGAGATTTAGATAGTTTATACTGTGCAAGGCATAGAATATTCGTGTATGCGAATTTTCGAATATATTCGCAATTCGCAGCGTTTACGAATTCGCAAGCGGGAAAAAAATCGCATGGCAAAAAAAATCGCAAAAACACTTTAACTTTCATGGCCGGGATGGTCAAGTCAATCAATGCGCAGGAAGAATAGCACGTGTGAAAGAAATCGCATCGCTTAATAAAAAATCGCATTACGAAAAATCGCAAAAAAGGCAGGATTTTGGCTATGGCTTTAAAAAAGAGCCTTGATGCAAAACAACACCTTAAATGAATGAAACTCAGAGTCACTCAAACTCATTTATCAACACAAGTGAACTGAAGTTCTTGAACTTATTGTGTATCATCTAATTTAACCAACGCAAATATTCGCAATATCGAATTTATGGCATGATATTCGAAAAAATCGCGAAATCGCGAATATGCGATATTCGCTCGAAATATTCGCATTGCGAATATTCGAGCCCAACACTAATCTCTGCATGGTTCCTTCATATCACTTTTTCACTGCACTGAACCCCAGGTAGCAATAGACTCAGGGTAGGGCCGTAGATAATTTTTTTTCCTGGGGGGGGGGGTTCAGCTTTCTCAAATTACACTAGTGTGGGGCTGGCAGGTGGCAGTGCAGGAGGCGGAGCACAGGGGTGTGATTAGGGTGTGCCCAGGCACACCCGACACACCCCGTGCGCACGCCTATGCTGCCCAGGGGCGGATTAAGTGCATGATGGGCCCGGGGCTGTCTACCCAACTTGGGCCCCCCCCTCCATTTTAGTGCTTCATGAGCGCCACAGTCTCTTCTTAGGCCATATGACATCTTCAGACTAAAAAAAAATACTCCAAATTGGGTCCTAAACTGAAAAATTTTGTCGCCAAACTTAAAATACATATAATTGTAATAAAAAAGACATGGAGGAGAATACAGCACCACATACCTCTTACATCCAGTGACATCTCCTGTCATGTAGACCTTCTTTTTCCTCTTCTCCTCCATTTGACCCAGACCACCATGGCAAATTCTTTCAGCCGCATCTCGTCTCTACAGTTTGTAACACAGACACGTTAGATTTCTCAATTTTTCCATCAACCTCCTCATCCTGGTGTCCCCACAGTGTCATCCTGCCACCCCCAATACTGTGCCCGTTGTGCCCCCCAATGCCCCAGGTACTATACTGCTGAAAAAATAGTGACCCTAATAGACACAATTGGGGTAATTTATCAAACTGGTGTAAAGTAGAACTGGATTTCCAAAATATGAAAGGTGGAATCTGATTGGCTGCTATGGGCAACTAAGCCAGTTCTGCGTTACACCAGTTTGATAAATTACCCCAAATGTTCCTATAGTGTCCACAGCAGCTATAATGCCCCCTAGAGTGCCCCCAGTAATAATAACACCCTCTATTGTGCTCCAGGCAATAATCCCTGTATAGTGTCCCCAGAAATAATAGAATTGCCCCTACAGAGCCTCCCCAATAGCAACACCCCATATAGTAATTTCCACCACACTGCCCCCACATAGTAATCCCCCCATAGTAATTTGCCCCCACACAGTAATTTCCCCCAAACTGCCCCATATAGTAGTTTGCCCCCACACAGTAATTTTCCCCACACTGCCTCCACATAGTAATTTCCACCACACTGCCCCCACATAGTAATTTGCCCCCACATAGTAATTTGTCTTCACATAGCAATTTCCCCACACTGTTCCCACATAGCAATTTCCCCACACTGCCCCAACATAGTAATTTGCCCCCACATAGCAATTTCCCCACACTGTTCCCACATAGCAATTTCCCCACACTGCCCCAACATAGTAATTTGCCCCCACATAGCAATTTCCCCACACTGCCCCCACATAGTAATTTGCCCCCACATAGCAATTTCCCAACACTGTCCCCACATAGAAATTACCCCACACTGTCCCCACATAGTAATTACCCCCACACTGCCCCCACACAATAGTTTCCCCACACTGCCAACATATAGAAATTTGCCCCCACATAGTAGTCCCTCCCATAATAATTTGCCCCCACACTGCCCCCACATAGCAATTTGCCCCCACACTGCCCCATCTAGTAATTTGCCACCACATAGTAGTCCTTCTCATAATAATTTGCCCCCACATAATAATTTGCCCCCACATAGTATTCCCTCCCATAATAATTTGGCCCCATACAGCCCCCACATTCCCCCCCATCATGTACTCGATTTATCTTCCCTAATATGTCCTCCTGTGTGTCCCCCCCCCACATGTCCCCCAAAGTAGGCACATGAAATAAAAAAAATAAAAAATGAACAAAAAATGAAAAGCTAAATACTCACCTATGTCCAGGGCCAGACGCTTGCTCACAGAGGAAGGCGGGATGAGTCAGGCGCATCACAGTGCTGCGTCCCGGCACAGGCGCACGATGACGTCATCACGCACGCCTGCGCCGGGATTTCACTACCGCATAGGCCTCAGGCCTACAAGGCCTGAAGCCTATGGAGGTGATAGGCGACGGGAGAGGGAGCTATGCGCTCCCGTGCCCCGCCGCAGTAATACAGTATGTGGGCGTTCGGGTCAGCGGCACGCCTGGGGGGGTTTGAACCCCCCTATCCGCCCCCTTATCTACGCCCCTGACTCAAGGTGTACACCGTGACACAACATAACAGCATCTTGTCAGGGCCACTACAACTCCCATCCTCTATAATAGGTTCTCAGGGGTCCTTCTGTATTAAAATACGGTGATGAGACGTACTCTTTTCCTGCACATGTCAACTTGTTCGGGTTAAAAAAAAGTCCAGCAATGATATTTAAAACGGCCAGGAATGTCCGGCATTTTTAAAGTAGGGGGCATACTTAAACTTTATTTCAGTGTTTATATGTGTGTTTTTTTATGGTCCAGTATGAACAGGACAGGCCGTGGAGAGGTTAGTGTAACTCTGCTAGGGCTGTTCTTACTTACCGCTCCTTGGTCTTATGCTCCGGGCGCCCTCTGTGTCCTGACAGCATTCAGCGTAAGGTTGTTGTACTCACAGTCATGCACTGTGACCTCACTCTGAACGGCGCCTGGTCAGTACAGAGCTACAAGAGGAATGTGCCGGATCTCCAGAGTGTTGGTGCTTTCTGGAACAGGAAAGGTAGGTTTTATTTATTTATTTTTTGTCTGATCTCAGGTCTGATTTATGCAATGGAGGTAGAAATCTGTTTTAGTGGGCCATTACTTTGGAGTCTAACCTGAGGTCTGATTGATAGAGTGCAGATGTTATAGGGGCCATTACTTTGGGGTTTACTCTAAAGTCTGATTTATGAAGTGGATGTTACAGGGGGCATTACTTTGGGGTTTAATCTGAGTTTTGATTGATAAGGGGAAGTGTTAAAGGGGCCATGATATTGGGGTCTAATCTGAGGTCTGATTGATGGAGGGGGGAGTGTTATAGTGACTATTACTTTGGGGTCTGATCTGAGGTGTGATTGAAAGGGGTGTTATATAGAAGTCATGATTTAAGGACTGATCTGAGGTCTGATTGATGAAGGGGGGTCTAATATAGGGCCATGACTTTGAGGTCTGATTTAAGGGATTGAGGAGTAGCGGTTATAGGAGCTATGAATTTTCTGATCTGGTCTGAGATCTAATTTAAAGGATGGAGGGGTGGGGATTGTAGATAGCCACATTAATTCAGGGCTAACCTGGGGTGGGATCTGCTCTGAGGTTTGATGCCTAAAGTCTGCATTAGGTCTCATCATTTTCTAGTTCTGTAGCTGTGTCTTTTTGTACTTTTATCTTGACAGTACAGTATTTTTGGCGCCAAAATGGACACAGTATTAGAAAACACTGCAGGATGGCAGTGTGAAAGGGGCAGGTGGATGGGGGGTTCTTTGTTATAGAGGGTGGGGATTGACTGCAGAAGCAATGAGTGAAGTCAGTTATTTAACCTGGTCTCCTTGTCCCTAATGTAAAATCTGTAATAGTCCCATCCAGGGGCGTAGCTATAGGGGGTGCAGAGGTAGCAGTCGCTACCGGGCCCAGGAGCCTGAGGGGGCCCAAAAACCCTTGTGCCACATAAGACACTGACATTATAGAAAGTGCATGCTTTTCAATTTACACCTCTGGCTGGAGGGAAAGGGTTAGGTCAAGAATTTGGCATGAGGGGGTGCCCTTTCAATGTTTGCCTCTGGCAGCAGGAAGGCTATGTGCTCACCTGCCCCTTGCCAACAAGCACTAAAGGAATGGGGGCCCAAGCTGAACTCTTGCACCAGGGCCCGTGAGCCTTTAGCTACGCCCCTGGTCCCATCTATAGTGTGCCATCTATTAATCCTGGTGTCTTCTTATATGGCAGGGGAGGTGGCACACTCCTGACCAAAGACATATGCACATGATGTAGCAAAAAAGGGATCCGCTCACCTCTGTTCTCTCAGGATAGGTGCTCCAAACCAAATATTGAGACACCCCTCAAAATTGGATATAATTGGTAGGAAAGTATGGAATGGGCACTCGTATATATGGAAAATATAGGACACAAATTTATTCATAAAACATGCAATACAATAAAATTACAATATTAAAAGACAATGTATCCAAACACAGTATGCTTGTTCTCACTATTTGAGAAAGTATGGTTAATAACCGATTCGGGCAGGGGCTGATTGCTCCAAACTCTCTCTCTGATATTCCCCAACGTGGGCCTAATAGGTCCTGGATATTGGATCCGTGCTGTTGAATTTGGAGAGAAATTGGCGCAGACAGCCTCCGCTCACTTAGGTAATATTTCTCCTACAAACTTCATAAAATAATCACGTATACCACACCAAATATAAAAATAATGACATAAGTCAGTCCTATATTTAATAAAAAATAGCACCGTTATGCTATTAAATCACTAGACATTGATGGTGTCCTATGTCAGTGCAAAGTATGTCCAGGGATGAGTATTCAAAGAGCGCTCCACGTATTTGTTACTTTTTACGTGCTTGATACTTTTTATGAACTGTGTCTAATTCCTGTTGTGCCGGCTCAAAAGGTCCTTAGTAAATGCCTAATACAGTTTGTTCACTGTAGAAGGCGAAGTGAACGAACGGTATTAGGCAATTACTAAGGACCTTTTTTTGTCAGCAATTGAATCTTAACAAATTGTAACAGCATACAGCCGGCACAACAGGAATTAGACACAGTTCATAAAAAGTATCAAGCACGTAAAAAGTAACAAATACGTGGAGCGCAGTTTGAATACTCATCAAACTGACATAGGACACCATCAATGTCTAGTGATTTAATAGCATAACGGTGCTATTTTTTATTAAATATAGGACTGACTTATGTCATTATTTTTATATTTGGTGTGGTGTACGTGATTATTTTATGAATTTTGTAGGAGAAATATTACCTAAGTGAGCGGAGGCTGTCTGCGCCAATTTCTCTACAAATTCAACAGCACGGATCCAATATCCAGGACCTATCAGGCCCACGTTGGGGAATATCAGAGAGAGAGTTTGGAGCAATCAGCCCCTGCCCAAGTATATTTAAACCACATTCAGTGGTTTCCTCCCGAACCGCCCGAGCCAGGTGAATATAGCGCTCCGTTCGGCAGTTGAAGTAGACGAATTCCATACGAAATGCCAATAACTTTTTAAGATGATTCCGTTAATAAAGCATGCGAATCCCCAAACATCAGCCGAAGTCAAGAAGACGGGTACAAATAGAACTCTTTATTGAACACACAAGAATTGACTTATACACATTTTCCAACAAGGTTACCACCCACAGGGTTTTTCTAAAAACAACCAATAAACACGTACAATACACTCAGACCCTCCCACACAAAATCCTCCTCTCTGCCTGTGATACAATTACCTCACACAATGGGTTGATGCAATTGTATTACAGGCAGGAGAATACACAGTGTCTTCTGTCCTGGAGACAACCAAGGAGTAAGTCAATTATCTCTCAGGAAAAAGGGAAATCACCAATACACACGTGGAGACAATAGGGCAGACATCACTACTCAAATATACAATGTCCCACTCTTTACAGTACACATAGACATTTAACATATCCCAAATGGCACAAATTAGACCAGGGGTTCAAAAGTTTGTAAAAGTCCTTTTTGTTAAACAGTTATGTGGACTAAGTCCTATTGTAATGATCACTATCTATCAAATATCATAAGTTACAGGGTTAGTTATTTCTTAGTTACATTAAAACATAACTTTTACTTTGGAATTTAAAAAAATAGGCCCAAAAATACATAGATATATACAAACAATTGGTGATCAGAGCGACGGTATGACAGGTTATCGTGCACGGCGGCACCCAAAGATAAATTAAAGAGGGTACTCGGCGGCACCCAAAAGAAACCCGTACTCCTACCGCTCTGTAGTCTGCGTCCAGGGTGCAGAATGCGTCCAAATGATGCCACGATGTTGGACTCCTAAGTAGACGCTCATCTGCTGTAGGGACGGCGGGGTGCAGCTGAGGCCCTGGTTGGCCCTATAAAGTGGTCTGTGGCTTGCCCTGATACTATTGGGGGGTAGAAGCCTAACCACAGGGCACTCGCCCTTAGAAGGGCGACCCCGTCCGAAACCTTGCCCTGTCGCCTGGCCCTGAATGGCCCTATTCTAGTCCCGCTCCCTACATGCAGGTTTCAGCAAAATAACATTATCAGGGGAGATGTGTAGGACTCTAAAGAATTCTAACGATCCAGTGATGGCAAATATAATCCCATCAACTGTTCGTAAGTGGACTATTATATGGAGTGCTAGATAATGCTCCACCTTAAATCGGGCATCCTTAGATAAGCCACGGGCAGTAAATGCCCGATATAATAGTACACTTACGACCAGTTGATGGGATTATATACAATCCCGTTATACTCTATATACAATATATACAGATATGGGGCACATATCTGGGCATATCTACTGTGAGGGGCACATATCTGGGCATAACTACTGTGAGGGGGCACATAATCTGACATAACCACTGTGAAGGGGCACATATCTGGGCAGGGCCGGCGCTACCATAAGGCAGGCCAAGCGGCTGCCTTAGGGCGCGCCCTGCGCAGGGCGGAAAACTGAATGCCCTTCTTTTTTTTTTTATAACTTTCTTGAATTTGTGCCGCAGCGCCGCCGCCCTGCGCCCGCCCACCCCCAGCCTGCGTGTGCTGGCCGCTCGGAGTCACGGCAACACATGGTCACATGGGCTCAGCCTGCCACGGGGGCCTGACTGGTAGTGAGCCGCCGCGGCGGGTATCGCAGGGACTAATACAGCCGTCAGCCAGATTAGACCACCAGACGCACTGGCAGCCAGCAGCAGCAGGAGTCAGGACAGGTCAGGAGTGGACTCAGGACTTGGTGATCATGGATTGGGCCAGGGCTGTCAGGCAGGGGGAAGGTGGATTAAGTGCCATGGGGGGGGGGGAGAAATGTGACACAATAGCCTATTGTGTCACATTTCTCCCCCCCCCATGGCACATCATTCCCCCCCCCCCCCCCCCCGCCCTGGCCCCATCCATGATCACATCATTACCCCCTATTGTCAATGTGACACAATAGGGGGTAATCATGGACGGGGAGGGGGAAAAGATGTGCCATGAGGGGGGGGGGGGGGCGCCAAAATGTAGCTTCGCTTGTGTTGGCAAAAATCCTTGCACCGGCCCTGTATCTGGGCATATCTACTGCGAGAGGCACATAATCTAGCATAACTACTGTGAAGAGGCACATAACTTGGCAGAACCACTGTGAGTGGGCACATATCTAGGCATATATACTGTGAGGGGCACATATCTGGGCATATCTACTGTTAGGGGCACATATCTGGTCATAAATACTGAGAGGGGCACATATCCTGCATAATTCCTGTGAGGGAGGCACATATCTGGGCATAACTACTGTGAGGGGCACACATTCTGGCATAATTACTGTGAAGAGGCACATAGTCTGGCAGAACCACTGTGAGGGGCACAAAATCTGACATAACTACTGTTAGGGGCACATATCTGCGCATTTCTACTGTGAGGGGCACATATCTGGCAAAAATACTGTGAGGGACTCACATATCTGGGCATAACTACTGTGAGGGGCACATAATCTGGCATAACTACTGTGAGGGGCACATAATCTGGCATAACTTCTGTGAGGAGGCACATAATCTGGCATAACTACGGTGAGGGGGCACATAATCTGACATAGCTTCTGAGGGGGCACATATCTGGGTATATCTACTGTGAGGGGCACATATCTGGCATAACTACGGTGAGGGAGACACATATCTGGGCATAACTACTGTGAGGGGCACATAATCTGGCATAACTACTGTGAGGAGGCACATAATCTGGCATAACTACTGTGACGGGGCACATAATCTGACATAGCTACTGAGGGGGCACATATCTGGGCATATCTACTGTGAGGGAGGCACACATATGGACATAACTACTGTGAGGGGCACATAATCTGGCATAACTACTGTGAGGAGGCACATAATCTGGCATAACTACTGTGAGGGGCACATAATCTGGCATAATTACTGTGAAGAGGCACATAATCTGGCATAACTACTGTGAGGGGCACATAATCTGACATAACTACTGTTAGGGGCACATATCTGCGCATTTCTACTGTGAGGGGCACATATCTGGCAAAAATACTGTGAGGGAGTCACATATCTGGGCATAACTACTGTGAGGGGCACATAATCTGGCATAACTACTGTGAGGGGCACATAATCTGGCATAACTTCTGTGAGGAGGCACATAATCTGGCATAACTACGGTGAGGGGGCACATAATCTGACATAGCTTCTGAGGGGGCACATATCTGGGTATATCTACTGTGAGGGGCACATATCTGGCATAACTACGGTGAGGGAGACACATATCTGGGCATAACTACTGTGAGGGGCACATAATCTGGCATAACTACTGTGAGGAGGCACATAATCTGGCATAACTACTGTGAGGGGGCACATAATCTGACATAGCTACTGAGGGGGCACATATCTGGGCATATCTACTGTGAGGGAGCCACATATATGGACATAACTACTGTGAGGGGCACATAATCTGGCATAACTACTGTGAGGAGGCACATAATCTGGCATAACTACTGTGAGGGGCACATAATCTGACATAGCTACTGAGGGGGCACATATCTAGGCATAACTACTGTCAGGGGCACATAATCTGGCATAACTACTGTGAGGAGGCACATAATCTGGCATAACTACCGTTAGGGTGCACATATCTGGGCATATCTACTGTTGGGGGCACATAATCTGGGGACTGAGAGACATAATGGCGGTCGGCTGAGAGGTATAATGGGGGCTGAGAGGCTCATAATGGGGGCTGAAAGGCATAATGGCGGCTGAGAGGTGCAAAATGGGGGCTGAGAGGCATAATAGGGGGCTGATGAGAGGCATAAGGGCTGATAATGGGGGCTGATGAGAGGCATGGGGCTCTCATCTGAGGTCTGATTGGGGGTAATTTACATTGGGGTCTGAGCTGAGGTCTGATTTGAGGTCTTATTGGGTCTTATTTACATTGGGGGTCTGATTGGGGATGTCAGCTTAGGTCTGTTTAACATTGGGGGTCTAGTTGGTGGTCTTACCTGATTTGTAATGAAAACATTTTTTTTTCTTATTGTCCCCCTCTAAAACCTAGGTGCCTCTTATAGTTTTCCTGAACTGCAGAGCGATGCCCACTTCCAGCCCTGAGCCCAACTACCCCCTACCCAGAGCACTGATTCTGAGCCTACTAGAGTCTTCAGAACTGTAAGTATTTACAGTAATTCAATGTAAGCTATATATATAAATTACTTGTTTTATGTGAGTAAGGGTGCTGGGTGGTTGGAGAAGGGGGAGGGGGCTTGTAAAGAGAAATTCTGTACCAAGTGTAGTTGATGTGGGCAGCGCAATATGTGGTTGGGGCTGTGTGTGGGTGTGACTTGAGGGTGGGCAGGACACAGGGGCTCCATAATCTCCTATTGCCCGGGGGCCCCATGAGTTGTCAGTCTGCCCCTGCTAGTAGCCGATCTCCTATTTATGTCAGTAGGTCCTGCTGTACTGCTTGTATGGACTAAGTAACAGATCCAGTCACTGATTCCAGATGGATCATTCCATTTTCCAACCAATGGCGTAGATATTGTTGGGATCGGTATATATGGGATGGGGGTTAGCAATGACAAAATTCAGAGGTATAAAAATACAACTTGGCTTTATTTGGTCCGGCAACAAAACAGCAACAACACATAGAGATTAGTTCACACATAAGAGTATACAGAGCACAGACGTTCCACTGTGGCTACTGTGCCTTCCCAGACTCAGACCTTGACTGGACATGTCAACAGTTTTATGCCCCAGCAACAGCATCACCTTGGCTAATTGGTGGGGGGGGGGGGATGCACTGGAGGGGGAGGGAATGGCAGGTCCCACTACCAACCTATCTGCCATTCCAAAAAAATTCAGGCCCGGAAAACAAAGTTACTAAAAACCTCAGCAAAAAAATTTTACTGAGGAAACCCAACTTTCCTGGATTTTTCATCTCACCTACATTAAAAAATGTGGGTGAGATGTACACCCCCTCCAGATGTCTTCAATCTACCTATGTATTCTACGATAGATAGACAGACAGACAGGGGGAAAGACAGACATACAGATAGACAGACAGAGGGACAGACAGACAGATATGGCCACTGTAGATCGTGTTCCAGGGCTTTTAGGACTAATAATTGGCATGATGGTATGAAATCCATTTAGTCCATGGACCGGCAGCTGCAGCAGGTGTTATTTTTCTGGGTCCTTTTTTTAATCCATTTACGGAAGCGTTTCAGGCGGGATGGTCTCTTCATGATCTCCTTCTCTGTTTTGCATGTTATGTTTGTAATGTTCTCCTCCTCTGTTTTGGATGTTGTTTTTATGATCTTCTCCTCCTCTTTTTTTGCAGCTTTTAGTTGTTCAATAATTGGCCTTTCTTTCTTGATCTTATCTTTGGCTGGTCTGATGTTATCTTTCTTAATTTTTCTACTGCCTTTTGAACAACTACAATATGAAAATAAAACCATCAGCATGTAGTAGATATAACAGAATCTATCCTTTTAATATTATGAGCAGTGCAGTAATATAGCGATGCAGCTAATCAGCAGACATAAGCTGTCTCATCTCTGAATTCTGCTGAATTCTGGGGTAATAGAAGGACCCCCAATGTGTGTGATCAGCAGATATGGTAGTTAACCGTTATCTCTGCCTGTACCCCGCTTATATATGTTATTATATAGAAATTATTACCTGGCTTCTCCATATGAATCATTTGTAGATCAGTTGCCTGTTTTTTTTTCACGCCGGCGCCATGCCATGTACCTGTGACTGTGAGACAGAGAAATGTCCTGACATGAGCCTTTACAGATGACAATCTTCAGTTCCCCATCAGAATATACCTATGACCCCCATCCTCCCCCACTACAGGGGGTGAGCTATAAAGGTGCAGTATGTAACAGGCAGGAAGGATATAGTGCTGTAGTCTATGTTATATCATAATACAGCACCGAGAAAGGGGGTACAGTGGTTACCTGATTATATCCCTGCCCGATCTGGCCCCTGTATTATAACCTGGCTGCAGTAGTTACTGCGCCTCCTGTAGGTCAGACAGTACAGTGTATAGAGAATAATGTGATGTGTAGAGTAGAAGAAAATTGGAAACTCACCAGCAAAAGATGGCAATTACGGCTGCAACCAATAGAAATACGCATATCGGCAGGACAACGCGGTACATGACTGGTAATAAAGACAAAAGATGCTCGTTATCAATTCTTATCATAGAGAACATATTCTACAAGACATTGTCCAACATCTCTAGATCCTTCTGATGCCAGCAGTGCCCTTCATGAGGACATCAGCAGGTAGGCACTGGCAGCTTGGCTGGGCATGGAGGAGTAATTGCTGGACAGTGGGCTGGTAACGTCTGGATAAGGGGCACATCATTATATGTTCCAGAATCACTTTAGAGGACCGATCCCCAAAAGAGCAGCTTAATGGCTGTTCTCCTCCACTACAGTCAGGGCTTGATAGAGGATAATGATAGTAGAATTAGGGGAGGAAGGAATTGACTACTCACTGTTATTTGCACCCGCGCTGTTTGGACCTGGGGTTGTCCTCCCAAATCCTCGGAAAGTCACTGTCCATGAAAGAATGAAGGAAAATAAAGACATGAAATCAATGATAGCGGCAGCTGAGCCCCAAAACGGGGACACGAGGAGACAGAAGATAACAATAAATCAGTATTTAGTAAGTGCCCACTAGTGGTCACTACAGACAAAATGTCATCATTTAAGGCATTGTATGAGATTAGAAACCTTGCAGCTTTCTTTCTGAAATATCCTCCCTCTTGTTCCAGAGGTTGTGTTAGCGCAATTCATGCGCTTCTCCTTCTTCTTTGTGTGGTGCCAAATCAATTAGAAGAATAAGTATGTGCATGCCATACAGCTTTATAATGAGACCAGACAAACTAGGTGGTTTCATGAAAGCATCTTCTCATCTTCCTTGAGCATGGTAGAAGAGCAGGCGAGAGCCTTTTATTCACAGTACATTCACTTAAATAGCAGACATGACATCACAAAAGGGTGTTCCTTAAGAAGAGACTATTGGCTCCTTAACCTGATAGGAGTGGTTTCACTGAGTCTATAGGTGTATTTGAAGACTGTAATGTAATCCCCTCTTCCCCCTCCATTATTGACCTTCTCATACATATGGTTTGCAGCCATCTAGTGGACAAAAATGTGTACTACAGAATATTCCAATTATATATGGATAAAATAATAAATCCTTCTCTCACAAATCTCTCCTTTTGCGGGCAATAGACCAGAGGTGAACAGGCAAAGTGAGGTACTCTCCCAATGCCCTAAACAGCGAAGAGCTGGACTTTCCTTATTGCTTCACCAGGTCCCCTCAACTCCCTTTCGGGTTTGCCTTCACCTTGTCCTATTTACCCCGCAACCATCAACAAGGTTTTATTTACTTAAGGATGGAATAATCTTTGTCTTTGACAGGGGCACAGCACATATACATAGTGTGGGCATGGATGTATTATACATTTTCAAAAACAATTTTCCTAAAATGTAGAACTATATGACAGCCTGTTAAAACCAAATTCTAATAACATTGTAGTCGCTGAACCAGTTCCCAAAATATTATTCTGGCCATGATATTAATTTCAGAATTTTTCCCGTCAGTTCATTTGATAAAGTTCATCAGTTTCTTCAGATCCTTGGTGATCCTTCCATCAGTTTCTTCAGATCCTTGGTGATCCTTCCATCAGTTTCTTCAGATCCTTGGTGATCCTTCCATCAGGGGCAGTGTTGTCCAGGATGTAGATGCAGCCGTTCTTGTAGACCCCTCCTTTTTCTGCTGTCAAGGACCAGTCGGTTCTGTAGAGTCATCACTGGAAAAGAGCTCAGTTGTTCCACCATTCCTTCAACAGCATCACCGATATAATTCACAAATCTAATAAGGCATGAAACAACATTATGGCTCTTATAGTCCTGGCACTTGATTGCAATACGATCAGTTTCTCCTTGCAATTCGACAGCAGTGGCGGCGGTTATCAGGACTTGATGTAGGTCTTCAAACCATAGCTCTAGGACTTTCCACCCGTCTCTTGTTTCACCACTATCCAATCTCCTGATTGTGAAGAATGAATCGCTTCTATACAGTCTGGATTCTAGGAAACAACTAAAACTTGGAAATACACATTAGACAATAAATTGTGCAACAGACAACATCATTTTGGAAAACTACTATGCTGCATCTGGAACTATTGGGGAAATAGACACCTAATCCAGGAGCATTCCCAAAGAGTACTTCATGAGGACTTAGGCCTTATGCCTATCTTCCGGTTAGATGTATATCGGATGGAGAAAACCCCAGGGATAGGTACTCTCACCTCAGTCAGTATCTTTTAGCTGTAGCCTTCGCTACAGGCCAAATCTCTGAATATCCTGGAAAGAGATCAATATAGACACAGACATATTCACACTGTTCCACCTTTGTTCTGAATGTAGTCAATCCGCAGTCTCTGAAATGGGTAAGATGACCTTGGCATATGCCTTCCTGGAACTCCCATAGTTCTCCCATCATTATTACAGCATTCACCTAGTGGCAGCATTGTTGAACCCAGGAGTCATCCACCACAGAACCCAATCACACCTTCTCTCTCTCGATTTGCCCATGTTCTAAATCCATCCTCTTTAGGTAGAGCGCCCTCTGAAGGAAGAGTTTATTACCAACTCTCCAGAGTCCTATTATCACTTCTACCTTTATCCATTGATGTTTACTTTCAGCCTCTGTAACCTGTATCTGAAAAAGGCAAACTTTTTGGAAGTCCACTGGCCTTAAGCCATCCTTTATCACACAGATTTCCACTTAGCGTAGACTTCAGGTAATAATGTAGCCTCTACCTCCTCAGGCAGCATCAGGGCATCAAACATCTTTCATACACTCAGCATTCATTATTGATGGGCTTAGCCATGGATCCAACAAAATCTCTGCTTCACTAGATTAGACCATAATAATGAGTGATACCGAAGGCATACCTGGATGTTAGCAGTCTTACCCTCAGCCATCTTACCAACCTCAGCGAGTGTCTTCAGCTCTGTCTCCTGCACTACCATTGCTGGACGGAGTGGTTCTTTCTTGACTACATCAGATTAAGTAGGAACAGTATATCCTGTCCGAGGTGATCCATCTTCCAGGAACCTGAAATGATCTACCAGAAACTCAAAAATGTGGTTATTAATTGGAGACATTAAATTTGAATTTGAATATTTATATTTTTATTTACTACTCCCAGAAAGCACTTTTTATTTGTATTTACAGAGGTGGGAAAAAGTATTTGTATTTACTACTCCCAGCCTCCCCCCTTCCAGATGCAGCAGAGTAATCGGATCTAATTTTGCACACCCTTAAGACGGTGATTAATTGGTGAGAGGAGTAGGAATTTCATTACTAGATGCTCCTACACATGTGATACTACCCTCAGTCATGAGAGATCTTGGAACATGTTTGCTATGAGGCAATGGAATTAGATCCTAAGGACTGTATAGATAACAGGGATCCAGTATTTGATTCTGGGTTGTTAATTTCCTATGGGTGTTTCATTTGAAGGGCTGAACATTTGTCTTCCTCCCACGGGCGAGGAAGTGGGCAAGTACATACAAAGTCTTCCTCCCCCCCTTGTGGGGAGGACTGATATGCAGCCACGCCCGCCTTAGGTCTTTGTTCGATTTAACTTTAACAATATGACAAAATAGGGACAAAATGAATTTCTCTCAAGCCTAGCCAACACTAGACCTTTCTAGATGATTCTCAAGATCATACACAAAGGCAGCACTTAGGATTTTCTCATGCATAGCTAAAGTAATCTCAAAAATCCAAATCCACCCAACTTTTCTGGAGTCTAGTGAAAACTTTCTCCACACACTCTGTCCTGAGGACAATGTGACTGACCGATGATCTAATCACTTCATCACAGACTCACTGATCTTCACTATGCATTAAATCCCTAGCTCTACATTGGACTCAATTTTCCAAATCTCATAAATAATATGAGAAAACTCTCCATATTTTAACTAATTTTCTATAAAGCAGCATAAGTAAGTCCTCTGAATTGGGAATTCTATTCATCATGGCAAAATTGATGTTACTACTGGGTGTAGTATATGTCATATATCATATAATGATGCAGATATCCCTACATTTTCACTCATACCTGAATAAGGACTTAGAATGGGTGCAATCTAGATTGAGTAGACTGGCCTGGAATATTTATAGTAGGCATCATAGGGGCAATTACTGCAGGTACATTTTTAACTGATGGGACATACAATTGGGAAGGGTTATTTTCAGACATCACTGGATATAATCCAGTGTTGGAACCTATGATAGAAACTATGTCCTGTCTTTGAGATCCACAGACAACAGCATTCCTGTACCTGCACCCACACTCCTATCCCCCCTTAAGTCCTAAGGAAAGAGTTTTGGAGGATGGGGAAAGGCTAGAAGGAGCAGAAGGCACAGTGGGTGGTGCTGATTAGCACATTCCAGCACCTGGTGTAGAGGAGTGGCTGACAGAAAAAGCAATAGGTAGTCTTTGATGGACCACAAGACCCAGGATTACTTTGTTACAACACATGTGGTGGGGGGGAAGGGAATGCCGCATGGCCAACTCTCTTTGTTCCCTTACCACACCCAAATCCTCCATTTTACTATAGCAATTACTTTCAACTTTCCATCTACAGTTTTCCACAAACTTTAATTTAATCTATCTCCTACTACATTTGCAATCTCTAGGGTGAACTTTTACACAAAACTGCATATTTACGGATAATACCGGAAAACGCTGCTACTTAGTATGACAGAATGCTTTCAACTTTTATTTCTAACTGAAACTTTTCCTTTCTTTTCTCGCATCAACTGAGCCGCTGTTAATATCTATTTTCACTCTGTCCTGCAACATTAGAATTTCCCATTATTGTAGTTGCACGAAGATCAAACAATTGCTACTTATCAAACCCGCAAACTTAAGCGTAGTTGCACAAAGATCAAACGGAATCCGATTACTATAAGTAATCGCCACCGAACCCACTAACTCAAGCGCAGTTGCACAAAGATCAAATGATATAATAGTATTGAGCCCACAATCTCTCAAAGTGAAGACCCCTCGTCAATTCACCGGGATACAAAATCTTAATAACTTCCAATTGCCTATGGCAATTGGTATTAACCCTTATCTCCAGATTCTCGTCAGAATCTTGGGCTGGGAACCAATTCTACGTCACAGGATATCCGGCTCAGCTGTCTAACAACTTCCTTTTAGTTTCAGCATGTTCTACCACACAAAGAAGGAATATTTCAACAGGTTCTTTCTAACGGACAGATCAGCTATAACTTGAACCCTTTTATCGCGATAACACCAATTCAACTCTTGAGAACCCACAAAAGCGGAAGTTACAGAGGAGATTTGTAAGAAATAAAGCTTTCTTACCTTGCCGGCATGTGATCTCGTCTGATGGTTCCGTTTAAGTCGCTCTCGTGGCGTTTGAATCGGAAGTTACGCAAGCTATCTGCCTCACGCTCGGCGCCATTTTGTTAGCGCAATTCATGCGCTTCTCCTTCTTCTTTGTGTGGTGCCAAATCAATTAGAAGAATAAGTATGTGCATGCCATACAGCTTTATAATGAGACCAGACAAACTAGGTGGTTTCATGAAAGCATCTTGTCATCTTCCTTGAGCATGGTAGAAGAGCAGGCGAGAGCCTTTTATTCACAGTACATTCACTTAAATAGCAGACATGACATCACAAAAGGGGTGTTCCTTAAGAAGAGACTATTGGCTCCTTAACCTGATAGGAGTGGTTTCACTGAGTCTATAGGTGTATTTGAAGACTGTAATGTAATCCCCTCTTCCCCCTCCATTATTGACCTTCTCATACATATGGTTTGCAGCCATCTAGTGGACAAAAATGTGTACTACAGAATATTCCAATTATATATGGATAAAATAATAAATCCTTCTCTCACAGTTGTGTACGGTATTGAAGTTCAGCGCCATCCAAGTAAATGGGTCTCAGCTACAATGCCGCACAGCCCACTCTCCTATAACCTGAGCTCCAAGCCACAGAGATACCAGCCAGGTTTGCCTCTAGGACCCGTAATCATGTAAGGATAAATACAATATTTAGACCCCATTCCGTAAGATAAACCCCCGGTGATAATATCCATTACCTGCAGGTGTTTTTGTGGGCTTTCCGTGAACAGAAAATGTAGAAAATAATAGAAATGCAAGAGCAATTCTTCTTAAATCCATTGTCTCCAACAACTAACCCTCAAAAGAATCCAGTGCACCCCAACACAGAGAAGCCTGGATACAGCATTGTGATGTCACACAGCTTCAGTATTCTAAGGGGGCGGGGCTTCTGGATGCTGATGATGTCATCAGAGATCTAGTCTGAATAAAGAAATGTATATAGAGCAGTGATGTTTAAAGAGGAATGCCGCTTTGGTAAACCTTTAATAAAGTTATAAGGATATTGGGGGTTATTATCTGTTTTCTCTGACACAATCTGGCACAATAGAAATCGGATCTGTCTCCCATTGACTTTCAATGGCGTTCATGACGGATCTGTTTTGGCTATGTTACAGATAATACAAACGGATCAGTTCAAGACGGATGCATGCGGTTGTATTATTGTAACGGATCCGTTTTTGCAGATCTATGAGGTATCCGCCCCCAAAACACGAGTGTGAAAGTAGCCTAACGCCTAATGCACACGGCCGTTGTCCGGCCGTGCCCATATTGCGGCCGTCTGGATCGGTCTGCGGAATCCCCACGGATGTTGCCCGTGCATTGGGGACTAAAAATTGAAGCACTACTTGCACGGAACGGCTGTGTACATGGGGCCTAAGATGGAATAAGCATATGTTGTCGTGCATATGTTGTCGTGCCAAAATATTACTATGCAATATATAGGACATTTCAAATAGTACCTCAATATACATGAAATAAAAATATACTCATTGCTAAAAAAAAACATAGTGCACCAAAAAGGAGTTGTTGGAATGGAATGATGATAAATGTAGTAGCGTCGCTAGGGGGGGGGGGGGGGGGGCAATCGCCCCCCTATGTTGTCCTTTGCCCCCCCGGTTGCCCCCCCGCTGATTTCCCCAGGTGAATACTAATGAGCGCTTCCATTATGGAAGCGCTCATTAGAACCGAGAGACCAGGAAGTGGTGAACGCTCTGTACTTACCACTTCCTGGTCCTCGGCTGTCGGCTGTGCAGGGCTGCGCACAGCGTGAGGGCGCTCTGTGACCTCACGCTGTGCGCGCCAGTTCAGAGCACAGTCGACTGAGGAGAGGCAGGCGGCGTCCAGGAGCAGGAGAGGTAAGTGTTTTTTTATTTTATAAAATATGTAACTGCTGGGGGTATAAGGGGGGCTAATGATGAGAGGTATATGGGGGGCCGGGGCTAATGATGAGAGGCATTTGTGGGGCTAATGATGAGAGGCATTTGGGGGGCTAATGATGAGAGGCATTTGGGGGGCTAATGATGAGAGGCATAAGGGGGCTAATGATGAGAGGCATTTGGGGGGCTAATGATGAGAGGCATTTGGGGGGCTAATGAGGAGAGGCATTTGGGGGGGCTAATGATGAGAGGCATTTGGGGGGCTAATGAGAGGCATTTGGGGGGCTAATCATGAGAGGCATAATGGGGGCTAATGATGAGAGGCATAAGGGGGCTAATGATGAGAGGCATATGGGGGCTAATGATGAGAGGTATATGGGGGGCTAATGATGAGAGGCATATGGGGGGCTAATGATGAGAGGCATATGGGGGCTAATGATGAGAGGCATATGGGGCTAATGATGAGAGGCATATGGGGCTAATGATGAGAGGCAAAAGGGGGCTAATGATGAGAGGCATTTGGGGGGCTAATGATGAGAGGCATATGGGGCTAATGATGAGAGGCATATGGGGGCTAATGATGAGAGGCATATGGGGGGCTAATGATGAGAGGCATATGGGGGGCTAATGATGAGAGGCATAAGGCGGCTAATGATGAGAGGCATTTGGGGGGCTAATGATGAGAGGCATATGGGGCTAATGATGAGAGGCATTTGGGGGGCTAATGATGAGAGGCATTTGGGGGGCTAATGATGAGAGGCATTTGGGGGGCTAATGATGAGAGGCATTTGGGGGGCTAATGATGAGAGGCATTTGGGGGGCTAATGATGAGAGGCATTTGCGGGGCTAATGATGAGAGGCATTTGCGGGGCTAATGATGAGAGGCATTTGCGGGGCTAATGATGAGAGGCATATGGGGGCTAATGATGAGAGGCATATGGGGGCTAATGATGAGAAGCATATGGGGGCTAATGATGAGAGGCATAAGGGGGCTAATGATGAGAGGCATATGGGGCTAATGATGAGAGGCATATGGGGGCTAATGATGAGAGGCATATGGGGGCTAATGATGAGAGGCATAAGGGGGCTAATGATGAGAGGCATATGGGGGCTAATGATGAGAGGCATTTGGGGGGCTAATGATGAGAGGCATATGGGGGCTAATGATGAGAGGCATTTGGGGGGCTAATGATGAGAGGCATATGGGGGCTAATGATGAGAGGCATATGGGGGCTAATGATGAGAGGCATATGGGGGCTAATGATGAGAGGCATTTGGGGGGCTAATGATGAGAGGCATTTGGGGGGCTAATGATGAGAGGCATATGGGGCTAATGATGAGAGGCATATGGGGGCTAATGATGAGAGGCATATGGGGCTAATGATGAGAGGCATTTGGGGGGCTAATGATGAGAGTTATATGGGGCTAATGATGAGAGGCATATGGGGCTAATGATGAGAGGCATTTGGGGGGCTAATGATGAGAGGCATATGGGGCTAATGAGAGGCATATGGGGGCTAATGATGAGAGGCATATGGGGGCTAATGATGAGAGGCATATGGGGGCTAATGATGAGAGGCATATGGGGCTAATGATGAGAGGCATATGGGGCTAATGATGAGAGGCAGCATATGGGGGCTAATGATGAGAGGCAGCATATGGGGCTAATGAGGCATAAGGGCTGATATGGGTGCTAATGAGAGGCATGGGGGCTGATATGGGAGTGATGAGAGGCATAATGGGGGCTAATAAGAGGCATAATAACAGTGTCATCCACAGATGCCCCCATAACAGTGTGTCTTCCACAGATCCACCATAACAGTGCGCTTGCGCACTGATGAGAGACAGAAAGAAGGGGAAAGAATCCGCAGAAGCAAGCAGAGGACGGCACAGCAGCTGACGACTGAATGGCTTCTTTTGTAAGTAAATAGTTTTAGTATAAATGTATCCCTGCATACCGCAATTCTCTGGTATTTTGTAATCTTATTTATATATACTTAATTTGTTTTTGCCCCCCCATTTTTGACTGTGGTATCTTTGTGCCCCCCCCTATATATTGTTCCTAGAGTCGCCACTGGATAAATGTAAGTGAATCCAGTAAATCCTGCACATATGTAGGTTGCTGAAGCTGACATCTCAGCAGGTCCAATAAATTCTTGATAAATCTGGTGACAGGGCAGGACAAGTAAGTGTTGTCATCTGGAGGAGACTTTCCTGGGAAACCCTTGCTGTGTGCTGGCATTATCCTGCTGAAAAATGGCAGTTGGAAGCCTTGCCAAGAGAGGAACACATGTGTCCGCTGGATGTCCTGCACATATCGCTCTGCTATTAGTGTCCCTCGTATCACTGCAAGGGTGACTGTCGTATGCGGTGGCTCACCATCCCATTCCTCCCCTATTGGTAGAACTTGGCTGGTCCAAATTTATGCCAATGGAGGAGCAGAGTTAGTTAGAGCAGTTTAAAAAGAAGAGAGTGAGCAATGACCCTGCTCCTCTAGGCCATGAGGACTACAGAATGACCAAGCAAAGAAACTATACAGACTCTGCTGCAAGGTGAGGGGAAACACGTTAAGACAGCACCACCACAGTGCAGGACAGGCATAGCTAGAAGCCTGCATCATACACTGGACACCTACAGCTACAGGTACCAGAGTACAGCTGTAGGGAAGGGAATCAGGAGAGAGAGACATTGTTAGCTAATTACCTTCTTATTGTCATCTTCTGCCACTATGATCTGGGAGGAGAAATTGCACTTTGTTATGAACTGCGGCTGCATCTGCTGCTATTTATTTTTTGCACTTAGTAAATAAAGATGTTCTTTGTTCTATGATCTCTGCATGGTTCCTTCATATCACTTTTTCACTGCACTGAACCCCAGGTAGCAATAGACTCAGGGTAGGGCCGTAGATAATTTTTTTTCCTGGGGGGGGGTTCAGCTTTCTCAAATTACACTAGTGTGGGGCTGGCAGGTGGCAGTGCAGGAGGCGGAGCACAGGGGTGTGATTAGGGTGTGCCCAGGCACACCCGACACACCCCGTGCGCACGCCTATGCTGCCCAGGGGCGGATTAAGTGCATGATGGGCCCGGGGCTGTCTACCCAACTTGGGCCCCCCCCCCTCCATTTTAGTGCTTCATGAGCGCCACAGTCTCTTCTTAGGCCATATGACATCTTCAGACTAAAAAAAAATTCTCCAAATTGGGTCCTAAACTGAAAAATTTTGTCGCCAAACTTAAAATACATATAATTGTAATAAAAAAGACATGGAGGAGAATACAGCACCACATACCTCTTACATCCAGTGACATCTCCTGTCATGTAGACCTTCTTTTTCCTCTTCTCCTCCATTTGACCCAGACCACCATGGCAAATTCTTTCTCTACAGTTTGTAACACAGACACGTTAGATTTCTCAATTTTTCCATCAACCTCCTCATCCTGGTGTCCCCACAGTGTCATCCTGCCACCCCCAATACTGTGCCCGTTGTGCCCCCCAATGCCCCAGGTACTATTCTGCTGAAAAAATAGTGACCCTAATAGACACAATTGGGGTAATTTATCAAACTGGTGTAAAGTAGAACTGGATTTCCAAAATATGAAAGGTGGAATCTGATTGGCTGCTATGGGCAACTAAGCCAGTTCTGCGTTACACCAGTTTGATAAATTACCCCAAATGTTCCTATAGTGTCCACAGCAGCTATAATGTCCCCTAGAGTGCCCCCAGTAATAATAACACCCTCTATTGTGCTCCAGGCAATAATCCCTGTATAGTGTCCCCAGAAATAATAGAATTGCCCCTACAGAGCCTCCCCAATAGCAACACCCCATATAGTAATTTCCACCACACTGCCCCCACATAGTAATCCCCCCATAGTAATTTGCCCCCACACAGTAATTTCCCCCAAACTGCCCCATATAGTAGTTTGCCCCCACACAGTAATTTTCCCCACACTGCCTCCACATAGTAATTTCCACCACACTGCCCCCACATAGTAATTTGCCCCCACATAGTAATTTGCCCCCACATAGTAATTTGTCTTCACATAGCAATTTCCCCACACTGTTCCCACATAGCAATTTCCCCACACTGCCCCCACATAGAAATTTGCCCCCACATAGTAATTTGCCCCGACATAGCAATTTGGCCCCACATAGCAATTTCCCCACACTGTTCCCACATAGCAATTTCCCCACACTGCCCCAACATAGTAATTTGCCCCCACATAGCAATTTCCCCACACTGCCCCCACATAGTAATTTGCCCCCACATAGCAATTTCCCAACACTGTCCCCACATAGAAATTACCCCACACTGTCCCCACATAGTAATTACCCCCACACTGCCCCCACACAATAGTTTCCCCACACTGCCAACATATAGAAATTTGCCCCCACATAGTAGTCCCTCCCATAATAATTTGCCCCCACACTGCCCCCACATAGCAATTTGCCCCCACACTGCCCCATCTAGTAATTTGCCACCACATAGTAGTCCCTCTCATAATAATTTGCCCCCACATAATAATTTGCCCCCACATAGTATTCCCTCCCATAATAATTTGGCCCCATACAGCCCCCACATTCCCCCCCATCATGTACTCGATTTATCTTCCCTAATATGTCCTCCTGTGTGTCCCCCCCCCCCCACATGTCCCCCAAAGTAGGCACATGAAATAAAAAAAATTAAAAATGAACAAAAAATGAAAAGCTAAATACTCACCTATGTCCAGGGCCAGGCGCTTGCTCACAGAGGAAGGCGGGATGAGTCAGGCGCATCACAGTGCTGCGTCCCGGCACAGGCGCACGATGACGTCATCATGCACGCCTGCGCCGGGATTTCACTACCGCATAGGCCTCAGGCCTACAAGGCCTGAAGCCTATGGCGGTGATAGGCGACGGGAGAGGGAGCTATGCGCTCCCGTGCCCCGCCGCAGTAATACAGTATGTGGGCGTTCGGGTCAGCGGCACGCCTGGGGGGGTTTGAACCCCCCTATCCGCCCCCTTATCTACACCCCTGACTCAAGGTGTACACCGTGACACAAGATAACAGCATCTTGTCAGGGCCACTACAACTCCCATCCTCTATAATAGGTTCTCAGGGGTCCTCCTGTATTAAAATACGGTGATGAGACGTACTCTTTTCCTGCACATGTCAACTTGTTCGGGTTAAAAAAACGTCCAGCAATGATATTTAAAACGGCCAGGAATGTCCGGCATTTTTAAAGTAGGGGGCCTACTTAAACTTTATTTCAGTGTTTATATGTGTGTTTTTTTATGGTCCAGTATGAACAGGACAGGCCGTGGAGAGGTTAGTGTAACTCTGCTAGGGCTGTTCTTACTTACCGCTCCTTGGTCTTATGCTCCGGGCGCCCTCTGTGTCCTGACAGCATTCAGCGTGAGGTTGTTGTACTCACAGTCATGCACTGTGACCTCACTCTGAACGGCGCCTGGTCAGTACAGAGCTACAAGAGGAATGTGCCGGATCTCCAGAGTGTTGGTGCTTTCTGGAACAGGAAAGGTAGGTTTTATTTATTTATTTTTTGTCTGATCTCAGGTCTGATTTATGCAATGGAGGTAGAAATCTGTTTTAGTGGGCCATTACTTTGGAGTCTAACCTGAGGTCTGATTGATAGAGTGCAGATGTTATAGGGGCCATTACTTTGGGGTTTACTCTAAAGTCTGATTTATGAAGTGGATGTTACAGGGGGCATTACTTTGGGGTTTAATCTGAGTTTTGATTGATAAGGGGAAGTGTTAAAGGGGCCATGATATTGGGGTCTAATCTGAGGTCTGATTGATGGAGGGGGGAGTGTTATAGTGACTATTACTTTGGGGTCTGATCTGAGGTGTGATTGAAAGGGGTGTTATATAGAAGTCATGATTTAAGGACTGCAATAAATAGATAAGATGTCGCATTAGGAACACCTGAATGACACCAGGTGCTCCTGTATATTGAGACCACTCACTCAATATAAGGGAACAAGATTATATAAGGATAAACAGGGCACTCAAGGAAAGCTGTGACCATATATTGAAACAATGATGGGCTTTATTAATGATATAGTCGATAAAACAATTATGAATAATATAATCGATAAAACAATTAAAATGCAGTAGAATAAATTGCAGGTAAGAAATAATCGACAGATGGAAATATTCGACAGATAAAAAATATTCGACCGATAAAAATATATTCGACAGATAAAAAGATAAGAACATATTCGGTTGACCAACTAAAATTCGATAGTCCAATATATTTATCTTTGATCCAGAAATTGTGAATATCCAAAAGACTTAATATCGATAAATCTATTCGATTTGATTTTAACGAGACTACAGTCTTGTGCTGAAAGATTGTTCAATTGGTCGCGGCGGCGTCCCGCCTAAGCAACGTAGGTAGCGGTAACTCGCTACTAAATAGCTTACAAGCAAATATAGTCCATTACCTTTATATCGACCAAATGTTCATCCGAAATAATCACAAGAGCCTTCAAGTGTACTCACTCCCAGGATATGCCTTTAGATGTTTGTAGCAATATTCAGTCAGGAGATTAAAGCCGGCTCTTTGTTCGGTTGTGGTCGTTGTTAATAAGGTAAGTCCTTCAGTACAAAGATGGGGTGTAGCACCAGACGCGTTTCGGGGTCCAACCCCTTCTTCAGTGGTATGCTTCACCCCATACAAAACCCCTCTTTTATACTGAATGTTCCATGCTTAAACTGAACTCAATTGGATCGTCATATCCTGCTTGTCAATTCACTCAGGTGTTCTTCATTAAATCACAATCACAGAGTAAAATGTCTTTCACGGAGTAAAATCCGATTGTATATTACAAATTCCTGCATTCATTACTGCAAAAAACGCATCTAGGCACCCTGCGTTTTTGGTGCGGTATCTATGCGTTTTTTGCGTTTTCACTTAAACAAAGGCGCAAATTGCCCATCTTAACACACTAACAATAGTTAAAACAATAAGAACAATAAGAAATACCACTAAAAGTCTTGGTTACGACTTTAAGGGGGAAATATGTGACAGATTGATTATCCAACCAAAGTGACTAGCAGTGAATGAGTTAAAATGCACAAATATGCTAAAACTGACAATTTAAATGAATGTTGATAAAAATGTTGATAAAACTGTGTATATTTATACGAGGGTTGTGTTATGATGGGCACCCACGTCTAGAGGAAAAACCGACCGTAATGTAAACAGTCGGTTAAACGTCGAAACGTCGGTGCCCACCATCTACTTATAAAAATCCAAAGAGTTCAAACTCTGCATTGAGTCCTCTTGGTATCAGGGTGTCAAATTCAAAAATTCGCTTAGTTTCAAGTCTCGACATCCTTTCTATGTGGTTGCCTCCTCTCCATTCTTTCTCCACTTTGTCAATAGCTAAAAACCTCAAGCCTGAGGGATCCTGATTATGTGTAATTTTAAAGTGGTATGATAGCGAATGGTTCTCAAATCCTTTCCGTATGTTACTTATATGTTCCGAAATACGTTTTTTTAGGGATCTTTTAGTTCTACCTATATATAATAATTTACACGGACATTCTATCACATAAATAACATTTTCTGAATTGCACGTTAGACAGTCTTTTATTACATGGTGGTGGTTATTGTTAGTAGACACCAATTCATTAGTTCTTTTTTGGAAAGATGTTAATTTACAATTTCTACAGGTGCCACACCTGAAGAAGCCCTGTAGACCTATCCAACTCGAAATAGTGGATTCCCTATTTAATTGTTTTTTCACCGTAGGGGCCACTTTTATACTTAAATTGGGTGCCTTAGTGAAAGTAATTTTTGTATTTACCGGCATTAAGGTTCCTATAATCTTGTCCTTTTGTAACAAATGCCAATGTTTGTTCACTATCTGGCGTATTTTTTTGTAATCGTCACTGAAGGGCAAGATTAACCGTAATATTTCTTGGGGAGACTCTGTATTTTGTGTTTTCTCCTTAAAAAAAAGATTTCCTATCCATGTTGTTAATTTGTTCTAATGCTTTATCCAAAATTTCTGTGGGATAATTTTTCTCCAAAAATTTATCTCTCATCTTATTAGCCTCCAACTCATATTGGCTTTCCAATGTGCAGTTTCTCTTAATTCTTCGGAATTGACCTTGTGGGATATTTGATAGCCAGCTAGGTAGGTGACAACTGTTAAATAAAATATAACTGTTCTTGGCAGTAGGTTTGATGAAAGTACTACATATTATATCTTCGTTCACAATCCTAATGTTCAAATCCAGGTATTCAACTTTCTCCTGGCTTGTTACCCCTGTAAATTTGAGGTTACTATCATTTGAATTGATATCTTCTAGAAAGGATTGTAGACTTTCATCACCACTTTGCCAAACGAATAGAATGTCGTCGATATAGCGTTGCCAGAGCACCAGGTCCGTCCCCAGCTTAGGCTGTATAGCCAGCCGTTCCCACTCTGCCATAAATAAATTGGCATAGCTGGGGACGAACCTGGTGCCCATGGCGGTTCCCTGTGTTTGTAAGTAAAAATTCCCCTCAAAATTAAAATAGTTGTGGTTTAAAATGAAGTCTATCCCTTCTATTATAAAGTCAATTTGGTCTGCTCCCAATCTACCTTCCAATGTTAATTGGGACCTAACAGCCTGTTTGCCCTTATCATGCTCTATTACTGTGTATAAAGATTGTATATCCAAAGATCCCATAATCCAGGTATCCTTAAATTTCAATTTCTCCACTATTTGGATAATTTGCGTAGTGTCTTTTGTATATGACTCTGTTTTTTGTACCCTGGGCTGTAGTAGCGAGTTACCGCTACCTACGTTGCTTAGGCGGGACGCCGCCGCGACCAATTGAACAATCTTTCAGCACAAGACTGTAGTCTCGTTAAAATCAAATCGAATAGATTTATCGATATTAAGTCTTTTGGATATTCACAATTTCTGGATCAAAGATAAATATATTGGACTATCGAATTTTAGTTGGTCAACCGAATATATTCTTATCTTTTTATCTGTCGAATATATTTTTATCGGTCGAATATTTTTTATCTGTCGAATATTTCCATCTGTCGATTATTTCTTACCTGCAATTTATTCTACTGCATTTTAATTGTTTTATCGATTATATTATTCATAATTGTTTTATCGACTATATCATTAATAAAGCCCATCATTGTTTCAATATATGGTCACAGCTTTCCTTGAGTGCCCTGTTTATCCTTATATAATCTTGTTCCCTTATATTGAGTGAGTGGTCTCAATATACAGGAGCACCTGGTGTCATTTAGGTGTTCCTAGTGCGACATCTTATCTATTTATTGCATTTCATTTTTCCGCTCTTGATGTCTGCACAGGACACCTTAAACACTATGGATATCTGGGACCATGTAGAAACTAAAAGATTGAAAGTTGAGAATTTCATGTTTAACCAAAATGATAGCAATGTGGAAAATGAGATGATGATGAAAAACACATTTAGGGAATTGGAAAATTTATTGGTGAAGCAGCTGAGACAGAGATGGGAGATTAAAACACTGTGCAGGTTTTTGGAATGTGGTAAAGCCCCAAAAGGCTTGACCCTGACCAAATCTCCTGCACAGGACCTCCAAAGTCCCACATTCAATACTGAATGGGACAAACTGCTTCACCAATATTCCCTTTCCCTAGTAGAGTTGATCATGAAAAGGAGGAAGGAAATATTAAACGACGTCACTGATAAGATTAATGAGATGAAAATAAATATGGGCAAATTGCCCAAAAATGATGAATACAATTATTGGCAATCTAAATTGTGTAATAATCTTGATAAAGTAGAGCAGGATATAATGGAAAAGAAAATTAAAAAGTTACATTTTATACCTAAAAATGGGCAAAATTCAATCACTAATGAAAACACTAATATAGACACTGAAAACATAGGGATACTATTAGAGGAATCACAAAATGTGGTGGATAGAGAGAGGCCACATAATCACAATAAATACACAATACCCACATATAACCGATTTGAAGCACTTGAAGACAGGCAGGTTTTTTTAGACAGGACCCCACCACATCACAGGACACGGACAAGACACATATCACAACAAGGAGAACCACAATCACACAATACCAATCACCAGGGGGACCATCAATACAATTTGAGGAACAGGCCTCAAGCATTTCATACCCCATATCACCAACAAATAGACAAATCACAACGTCACCATGTCCCCCATCAGGAACATTACACTGCACAGCAAAGTCACTATCAACAACCTCATTACCCAAAAAGGATAAAATCGTACGAGGGAGACAGACCAAAATACGGAGAGGAGGTGGGAAGAAAAAGGGGGCACCGCAGATAAACTCAGACCCAATAGAAAATGATTCTATCATTAATTTGAGTTCCACAACCCTCACAGAATCTCAAAAACAATTATTGAATAAGGGTCTGAAATTTGCCCCCACAATCACCCTTAATAAATTTGACACCTTTATAGGGGTGGAGAAGTTTATAAGGCGTTTGTGCCTTAAAAAGTATTTCCTCAAAAATCCGATTACAAGAGATATTGATAATGGTGACCAATATGTACATACTACTTGTAAGAATAGATCCAAGAAATATCCAAGAAACGAGATCAGTCATGAAATGGCAAGTTTTAAAAAATGCGTAGAAAGCGATATACGGAAAATAAAGAACAGCACCAAATATAGACGAAATAATTTGTCAAAAGATGAAATAAAAGCACTAAAGACTTTACAAAAAGAAAAAAATATAGTAATACGACCAGCTGACAAGGGAGGATCCATTGTGATTCAGGACATTCTGAAATATAATACAGAATGTCTGAGACAACTACAGGATACAAATACATACTGTAGATTACCAAGTGATCCTACCAATCAATTTTATTCAGAACTTTTAGCTTTTTGTAATAGAGGCCATAAGAAAGGAGTTTTAACGGATGAGGAGCACAAATTTTTATTGAACAAAACCCCACGAATACCCATGTTTTACTGTGTACCGAAAGTACATAAGGACCAAGAGAATCCCCCAGGCCGACCTATAGTGTCGGGAATTGGATCCCTTACGTCAAATTTATCTCAGTATATAGACCAAATGTTACAGCCCAGGGTACAAAAAACAGAGTCATATACAAAAGACACTACGCAAATTATCCAAATAGTGGAGAAATTGAAATTTAAGGATACCTGGATTATGGGATCTTTGGATATACAATCTTTATACACAGTAATAGAGCATGATAAGGGCAAACAGGCTGTTAGGTCCCAATTAACATTGGAAGGGAGATTGGGAGCAGACCAAATTGACTTTATAATAGAAGGGATAGACTTCATTTTAAACCACAACTATTTTAATTTTGAGGGGAATTTTTACTTACAAACACAGGGAACCGCCATGGGCACCAGGTTCGCCCCCAGCTATGCCAATTTATTTATGGCAGAGTGGGAACGGCTGGCTATACAGCCTAAGCTGGGGACGGACCTGGTGCTCTGGCAACGCTATATCGACGACATTCTATTCGTTTGGCAAAGTGGTGATGAAAGTCTACAATCCTTTCTAGAAGATATCAATTCAAATGATAGTAACCTCAAATTTACAGGGGTAACAAGCCAGGAGAAAGTTGAATACCTGGATTTGAACATTAGGATTGTGAACGAAGATATAATATGTAGTACTTTCATCAAACCTACTGCCAAGAACAGTTATATTTTATTTAACAGTTGTCACCTACCTAGCTGGCTATCAAATATCCCACAAGGTCAATTCCGAAGAATTAAGAGAAACTGCACATTGGAAAGCCAATATGAGTTGGAGGCTAATAAGATGAGAGATAAATTTTTGGAGAAAAATTATCCCACAGAAATTTTGGATAAAGCATTAGAACAAATTAACAACATGGATAGGAAATCTTTTTTTGAGGAGAAAACACAAAATACAGAGTCTCCCCAAGAAATATTACGGTTAATCTTGCCCTTCAGTGACGATTACAAAAAAATACGCCAGATAGTGAACAAACATTGGCATTTGTTACAAAAGGACAAGATTATAGGAACCTTAATGCCGGTAAATCCAAAAATTACTTTCACTAAGGCACCCAATTTAAGTATAAAAGTGGCCCCTACGGTGAAAAAACAATTAAATAGGGAATCCACTATTTCGAGTTGGATAGGTCTACAGGGCTTCTTCAGGTGTGGCACCTGTAGAAATTGTAAATTAACATCTTTCCAAAAAAGAACTAATGAATTGGTGTCTACTAACAATAACCACCACCATGTAATAAAAGACTGTCTAACGTGCAATTCAGAAAATGTTATTTATGTGATAGAATGTCCGTGTAAATTATTATATATAGGTAGAACTAAAAGATCCCTAAAAAAACGTATTTCGGAACATATAAGTAACATACGGAAAGGATTTGAGAACCATTCGCTATCATACCACTTTAAAATTACACATAATCAGGATCCCTCAGGCTTGAGGTTTTTAGCTATTGACAAAGTGGAGAAAGAATGGAGAGGAGGCAACCACATAGAAAGGATGTCGAGACTTGAAACTAAGCGAATTTTTGAATTTGACACCCTGATACCAAGAGGACTCAATGCAGAGTTTGAACTCTTTGGATTTTTATAAGTAGATGGTGGGCACCGACGTTTCGACGTTTAACCGACTGTTTACATTACGGTCGGTTTTTCCTCTAGACGTGGGTGCCCATCATAACACAACCCTCGTATTAATATACACAGTTTTATCAACATTTTTATCAACATTCATTTAAATTGTCAGTTTTAGCATATTTGTGCATTTTAACTCATTCACTGCTAGTCACTTTGGTTGGATAATCAATCTGTCACATATTTCCCCCTTAAAGTCGTAACCAAGACTTTTAGTGGTATTTCTTATTGTTCTTATTGTTTTAACTATTGTTAGTGTGTTAAGATGGGCAATTTGCGCCTTTGTTTAAGTGAAAACGCAAAAAACGCATAGATACCGCACCAAAAACGCAGGGTGCCTAGATGCGTTTTTTGCAGTAATGAATGCAGGAATTTGTAATATACAATCGGATGAAATTGCAGTAATATGATTAATTGCAAAAGACAGCAAAATCACTTTTTGGTTTTCCTCTAAGACATTTTACTCTGTGATTGTGATTTAATGAAGAACACCTGAGTGAATTGACAAGCAGGATATGACGATCCAATTGAGTTCAGTTTAAGCATGGAACATTCAGTATAAAAGAGGGGTTTTGTATGGGGTGAAGCATACCACTGAAGAAGGGGTTGGACCCCGAAACGCGTCTGGTGCTACACCCCATCTTTGTACTGAAGGACTTACCTTATTAACAACGACCACAACCGAACAAAGAGCCGGCTTTAATCTCCTGACTGAATATTGCTACAAACATCTAAAGGCATATCCTGGGAGTGAGTACACTTGAAGGCTCTTGTGATTATTTCGGATGAACATTTGGTCGATATAAAGGTAATGGACTATATTTGCTTGTAAGCTATTTAGTAGCGAGTTACCGCTACCTACGTTGCTTAGGCGGGACGCCGCCGCGACCAATTGAACAATCTTTCAGCACAAGACTGTAGTCTCGTTAAAATCAAATCGAATAGATTTATCGATATTAAGTCTTTTGGATATTCACAATTTCTGGATCAAAGATAAATATATTGGACTATCGAATTTTAGTTGGTCAACCGAATATATTCTTATCTTTTTATCTGTCGAATATATTTTTATCGGTCGAATATTTTTTATCTGTCGAATATTTCCATCTGTCGATTATTTCTTACCTGCAATTTATTCTACTGCATTTTAATTGTTTTATCGATTATATTATTCATAATTGTTTTATCGACTATATTATTAATAAAGCCCATCATTGTTTCAATATATGGTCACAGCTTTCCTTGAGTGCCCTGTTTATCCTTATATGATTTAAGGACTGATCTGAGGTCTGATTGATGAAGGGGGGTCTAATATAGGGCCATGACTTTGAGGTCTGATTTAAGGGATTGAGGAGTAGCGGTTATAGGAGCTATGAATTGTCTGATCTGATCTGAGATCTAATTTAAAGGATGGAGGGGTGGGGATTGTAGATAGCCACATTAATTCGAGGCTAACCTGGGGTGGGATCTGCTCTGAGGTTTGATGCCTAAAGTCTGCATTAGGTCTCATCATTTTCTAGTTCTGTAGCTGTGTCTTTTTGTACTTTTATCTTGACAGTACAGTATTTTTGGCGCCAAAATGGACACAGTATTAGAAAACACTGCAGGATGGCAGTGTGAAAGGGGCAGGTGGATGGGGGGTTCTTTGTTATAGAGGGTGGGGATTGACTGCAGAAGCAATGAGTGAAGTCAGTTATTTAACCTGGTCTCCTTGTCCCTAATGTAAAATCTGTAATAGTCCCATCCAGGGGCGTAGCTATAGGGGGTGCAGAGGTAGCAGTCGCTACCGGGCCCAGGAGCCTGAGGGGGCCCAAAAACCCTTGTGCCACATAAGACACTGACATTATAGAAAGTGCATGCTTTTCAATTTACACCTCTGGCTGGAGGGAAAGGGTTAGGTCAAGAATTTGGCATGAGGGGGTGCCCTTTCAATGTTTGCCTCTGGCAGCAGGAAGGCTATGTGCTCACCTGCCCCTTGCCAACAAGCACTAAAGGAATGGGGGCCCAAGCTGAACTCTTGCACCAGGGCCCGTGAGCCTTTAGCTACGCCCCTGGTCCCATCTATAGTGTGCCATCTATTAATCCTGGTGTCTTCTTATATGGCAGGGGAGGTGGCACACTCCTGACCAAAGACATATGCACATGATGTAGCAAAAAAGGGATCCGCTCACCTCTGTTCTCTCAGGATAGGTGCTCCAAACCAAATATTGAGACACCCCTCAAAATTGGATATAATTGGTAGGAAAGTATGGAATGGGCACTCGTATATATGGAAAATATAGGACACTAATTTATTCATAAAACATACAATACAATAAAATTACAATATTAAAAGACAATGTATCCAAACACAGTATGCTTGTTCTCACTATTTGAGAAAGTATGGTTAATAACCGATTCAGGCAGGGGCTGATTGCTCCAAACTCTCTCTCTGATATTCCCCAACGTGGGCCTGATAGGTCCTGGATATTGGATGCGTGCTGTTGAATTTGAAGAGAAATTGGCGCAGACAGCCTCCGCTCACTTAGGTAATATTTCTCCTACAAACTTCATAAAATAATCACGTACACCACACCAAATATAAAAATAATGACATAAGTCAGTCCTATATTTAATGAAAAATAGCACCGTTATGCTATTAAATCACTAGACATTGATGGTGTCCTATGTCAGTGCAAAGTCTGTCCAGGGATGAGTATTCAAAGAGCGCTCCACGTATTTGTTACTTTTTACGTGCTTGATACTTTTTATGAACTGTGTCTAATTCCTGTTGTGTCGGCTCAAAAGGTCCTTAGTAAATGCCTAATACAGTTCGTTCACTGTAGAAGGCGAAGTGAACGAACTGTATTAGGCATTTACTAAGGACCTTTTTTTGTCAGCAATTGAATCTTAACAAATTGTAACAGCATACAGCCGGCACAACAGGAATTAGACACAGTTCATAAAAAGTATCAAGCACGTAAAAAGTAACAAATACGTGGAGCGCTCTTTGAATACTCATCAAACTGACATAGGACACCATCAATGTCTAGTGATTTAATAGCATAACGGTGCTATTTTTTATTAAATATAGGACTGACTTATGTCATTATTTTTATATTTGGTGTGGTGTACGTGATTATTTTATGAAGTTTGTAGGAGAAATATTACCTAAGTGAGCGGAGGCTGTCTGCGCCAATTTCTCTCCAAATTCAACAGCACGGATCCAATATCCAGGACCTATCAGGCCCACGTTGGGGAATATCAGAGAGAGAGTTTGGAGCAATCAGCCCCTGCCCAAGTATATTTAAACCACATTCAGTGGTTTCCTCCCGAACCGCCCGAGCCAGGTGAATATAGCGCTCCGTTCGGCAGTTGAAGTAGACGAATTCCATACGAAATGCCAATAACTTTTTAAGATGATTCCGTTAATAAAGCATGCGAATCCCCAAACATCAGCCGAAGTCAAGAAGACGGGTACAAATAGAACTCTTTATTGAACACACAAGAATTGACTTATACACATTTTCCAACAAGGTTACCACCCACAGGGTTTTGTAAAAACAACCAATAAACACGTACAATACACTCAGACACTCCCACACAAAATCCTCCCCTCTGCCTGTGATACAATTACCTCACACAATGGGTTGATGCAATTGTATTACAGGCAGGAGAATACACAGTGTCTTCTGTCCTGGAGACAACCAAGGAGTAAGTCAATTATCTCTCAGGAAAAAGGGAAATCACCAATACACACGTGGAGACAATAGGACAGACATCACTACTCAAATATACAATGTCCCACTCTTTACAGTACACATAGACATTTAACATATCCCAAATGGCACAAATTAGACCAGGGGTTCAAAAGTTTGTAAAAGTCCTTTGTGTTAAACAGTTATGTGGACTAAGTCCTATTGTAATGATCACTATCTATCAAATATCATAAGTTACAGGGTTAGTTATTTCTTAGTTACATTAAAACATAACTTTTACTTTGGAATTTAAAAAAATACGCCCAAAAATACATAGATATATACAAACAATTGGTGATCAGAGCGACGGTATGACAGGTTATCGTGCACTGCGGCACCCAAAGATAAATTAAAGAGGGTACTCGGCGGCACCCAAAAGAAACCCGTACTCCTACCGCTCTGTAGTCTGCGTCCAGGGTGCAGAATGCGTCCAAATGATGCCACGATGTTGGACTCCTAAGTAGACGCTCATCCGCTGTAGAGACGGCGGGGTGCAGCTGAGGCCCTGGTTGGCCCTATAAAGTGGTCTGTGGCTTGCCCTGATACTATTGGGGGGTAGAAGCCTAACCACAGGGCACTCGCCCTTAGAAGGGCGACCCCGTCCGAAACCTTGCCCTGTCGCCTGGCCCTGAATGGCCCTATTCTAGTCCCGCTCCCTACATGCAGGTTTCAGCAAGATAACATTATCAGGGGAGATGTGTAGGACTCTAAAGACTTCTAACGATCCAGTGATGGCAAATATAATCCCATCAACTGTTCGTAAGTGGAATATTATATGGAGTGCTAGATAATGCTCCACCTTAAAACGGGCATCCTTAGATAAGCCACGGGCAGTAAATGCCCGATATAATAGTACACTTACGACCAGTTGATGGGATTATATACAATCCCGTTATACTCTATATACAATATATACAGATATGGGGCACATATCTGGGCATATCTACTGTGAGGGGCACATATCTGGGCATAACTACTGGGAGGGGGCACATAATCTGGCATAACCACTGTGAAGGGGCACATATCTGGGCAGGGCCGGCGCTACCATAAGGCAGGCCAAGCGGCCGCCTTAGGGCGCGCCCTGCGCAGGGCGGAAAACTGAATGCCCTTCTTTTTTTTTTTATAACTTTCTTGAATTTGTGCCGCAGCGCCGCCGCCTTGCGCCCGCCCACCACCAGCCTGCGTGTGCTGGCCGCTCGGAGTCACGGCAACACATGGTCACATGGGCTCAGCCTGCCACGGGGGCCTGACTGGTAGTGAGCCGCCGCGGCGGGTATCGCAGGGACTAATACAGCCGTCAGCCAGATTAGACCACCAGACGCACTGGCAGCCAGCAGCAGCAGGAGTCAGGACAGGTCAGGAGTGGACTCAGGACTTGACTTGGTGATCATGGATGGGGCCAGGGCTGTCCGGGCAGGGTGAAGGTGGATTAAGTGCCATGGGGGGGAGAAATGTGACACAATAGCCTATTGTGTCACATTTCTCCCCCCCCCCCCCATGGGGCACATCATCCCCCCCCCCGCCCTGGCCCCATCCATGATCACATCATTACCCCCTATTGTCAATGTGACACAATAGGGGGTGATCATGGACGGGGGGGGGGGGGGGGGATATGATGTGCCATGAGGGGGGGGGGGCGCCAAAATGTAGCTTCGCTTGTGTTGGCAAAAATCCTTGCACCGGCCCTGTATCTGGGCATATCTACTGCGAGAGGCACATAATCTAGCATAACTACTGTGAAGAGGCACATAACTTGGCAGAACCACTGTGAGTGGGCACATATCTAGGCATATATACTTTGAGGGGCACATATCTGGGCATATCTACTGTGAGGGGCACATACCTGGTCATAACTACTGAGAGGAGCACATATCCTGCATAATTCCTGTGAGGGAGGCACATATCTGGGCATAACTACTGTGAGGGGCACACAATCTGGCATAATCACTGTGAAGAGGCACATAATCTGGCATAACTACTGTGAGGGGCACATAATCTGACATAACTACTGTTAGGGGCACATATCTGCGCATTTCTACTGTATGGGGCACATATCTGGCAAAAATACTGTGAGGGAGTCACATATCTGGGCATAACTACTGTGAGGGGCACATAATCTGGCATAACTACTGTGAGGGGCACATAATCTGGCATAACTTCTGTGAGGAGGCACATAATCTGGCATAACTACTTTGAGGGGGCACATAATCTGACATAGCTTCTGAGGGGGCACATATCTGGGTATATCTACTGTGAGGGGCACATATCTGGCATAACTACTGTGAGGGAGACACATATCTGGGCATAACTACTGTGAGGGGCACATAATCTGACATAGCTACTGAGGGGGCACATATCTGGGCATATCTACTGTGAGGGAGGCACATATATGGACATAACTACTGTGAGGGGCACATAATCTGGCATAACTACTGTGAGGAGGCACATAATCTGGCATAATTACTGTGAGGGACACATAATCTGACATAACTACTGTGAGGGGGCACATATCTGGGCATATCTACTGTGAGGGGCACATAATCTGGCATAACTACTGTGAGGGGGCACATAATCTGACATAGCTACTGAGGGGGCACATATCTGGGCATAACTACTGTCAGGGGCACATAATCTGGCATAACTACTGTGAGGAGGCACATAATCTGGCATAACTACCGTTAGGGTGCACATATCTGGGCATATCTACTGTTGGGGGCACATAATCTGGGGACTGAGAGACATAATGGTGGTCGGCTGAGAGGTATAATGGGGGCTGAGAGGCTCATAATGGGGGCTGAAAGGCATAATGGCGGCTGAGAGGCGCAAAATGGGGGCTGAGAGGCATAATAGGGGTCTGATGAGAGGCATAAGGGCTGATAATGGGGGCTGATGAGAGGCATGGGGCTCTCATCTGAGGTCTGATTGGGGGTAATTTACATTGGGGTCTGAGCTGAGGTCTGATTTGAGGTCTTATTGGGTCTTATTTACATTGGGGGTCTGATTGGGGATGTCAGCTTAGGTCTGTTTAACATTGGGGGTCTAGTTGGTGGTCTTACCTGATTTGTAATGAAAACATTTTTTTTTCTTATTGTCCCCCTCTAAAACCTAGGTGCCTCTTATAGTTTTCCTGAACTGCAGAGCGATGCCCACTTCCAGCCCTGAGCCCAACTACCCCCTACCCAGAGCACTGATCCTGAGCCTACTAGAGTCTTCAGAACTGTAAGTATTTACAGTAATTCACTGTAAGCTATATATATAAATTACTTGTTTTATGTGAGTAAGGGTGCTGGGTGGTTGGAGAAGGGGGAGGGGGCTTGTAAAGAGAAATTCTGTACCAAGTGTAGTTGATGTGGGCAGCGCAATATGTGGTTGGGGCTGTGTGTGGGTGTGACTTGAGGGTGGGCAGGACACAGGGGCTCCATAATCTCCTATTGCCCGGGGGGCCCCATGAGTTGTCAGTCCGCCCCTGCTAGTAGCCGATCTCCTATTTATGTCAGTAGGTCCTGCTGTACTGCTTGTATGGACTAAGTAACAGATCCAGTCACTGATTCCAGATGGATCATTCCATTTTCCAACCAATGGCGTAGATATTGTTGGGATCGGTATATATGGGATGGGGGTTAGCAATGACAAAATTCAGAGGTATAAAAATACAACTTGGCTTTATTTGGTCCGGCAACAAAACAGCAACAACACATAGAGATCAGTTCACACATAAGACTATACAGAGCACAGACGTTCCACTGTGGCTACTGTGCCTTCCCAGACTCAGACCTTGACTGGACATGTCAACAGTTTTATGCCCCAGCAACAGCATCACCTTGGCTAATTGGTGGGGGGGGGGGGGATGCACTGGAGGGGGAGGGAATGGCAGGTCCCACTACCAACCTATCTGCCATTCCAAAAAAATTTAGGCCCGGAAAACAAAGTTACTAAAAACCTCAGCAAAAAATTTTTACTGAGGAAACCCAACTTTCCTGGATTTTTCATCTCACCTACATTAAAAAATGTGGGTGAGATGTACACCCCCTCCAGATGTCTTCAATCTACCTATGTATTCTACGATAGATAGACAGACAGACAGGGGGAAAGACAGACATACAGATAGACAGACAGAGGGACAGACAGACAGATATGGCCACTGTAGATCGTGTTCCAGGGCTTTTAGGACTAATAATTGGCATGATGGTATGAAATCCATTTAGTCCATGGACCGGCAGCTGCAGCAGGTGTTATTTTTCTGGGTCCTATTTTTAATCCATTTACGGAAGCGTTTCAGGCGGGATGGTCTCTTCATGATCTCCTTCTCTGTTTTGCATGTTATGTTTGTAATGTTCTCCTCCTCTGTTTTGGATGTTGTTTTTATGATCTTCTCCTCCTCTTTTTTTGCAGCTTTTAGTTGTTCAATAATTGGCCTTTCTTTCTTGATCTTATCTTTGGCTGGTCTGATGTTATCTTTCTTAATTTTTACTACTGGCTTTTGAACAACTACAATATGAAAATGAAACCATCAGCATGTAGTAGATATAACAGAATCTATCCTTTTAATATTATGAGCAGTGCAGTAATATAGCGATGCAGCTAATCAGCAGACATAAGCTGTCTCATCTCTGAATTCTGCTGAATTCTGGGGTAATAGAAGGACCCCCAATGTGTGTGATCAGCAGATATGGTAGTTAACCGTTATCTCTGCCTGTACCCCGCTTATATATGTTATTATATAGAAATTATTACCTGGCTTCTCCACATGAATCATTTGTAGATCAGTTGCCTGTTTTTTTTCACGCCGGCGCCATGCCATGTACCTTTGACTGTGAGACAGAGAAATGTCCTGACATGAGCCTTTACAGATGACAATCTTCAGTTCCCCATCAGAATATACCTATGACCCCCATCCTCCCCCACTACAGGGGGTGAGCTATAAAGGTGCAGTATGTAACAGGCAGGAAGGATATAGTACTGTAGTCTATGTTATATCATAATACAGCACCGAGATAGGGGGGACAGTGGTTACCTGATTATATCCCTGCCCGATCTGGCCCCTGTATTATAACCTGGCTGCAGTAGTTACTGCGCCTCCTGTAGGTCAGACAGTACAGTGTATAAAGAATAATGTGATGTGTAGAGTAGAAGAAAATTGGAAACTCACCAGCAAAAGATGGCAATCACGGCTGCAACCAATAGAAATACGCATATCGGCAGGACAACGCGGTACATGACTGGTAATAAAGACACAAGATGCTCGTTATCAATTCTTATCATAGAGAACATATTCTACAAGACATTGTCCAACATCTCTAGATCCTTCTGATGCCAGCAGTGCCCTTCATGAGGACATCAGCAGGTAGGCACTGGCAGCTTGGCTGGGCATGGAGGGAGTAATTGCTGGACAGTGGGCTGGTAACGTCTGGATAAGGGGCACATCATTATATGTTCCAGAATCACTTTAGAGGACCGATCCCCAAAAGAGCAGCTTAATGGCTGTTCTCCTCCACTACAGTCAGGGCTTGATAGAGGATAATGATAGTAGAATTAGGGGAGGAAGGAATTGACTACTCACTGTTATTTGCACCCGCGCTGTTTGGACCTGGGGTTGTCCTCCCAGATCCTCGGAAAGTCACTGTCCATGAAAGAATGAAGGAAAATAAAGACATGAAATCAATGATAGCGGCAGCTGAGCCCCAAAACGGGGACACGAGGAGACAGAAGATAACAATAAATCAGTATTTAGTAAGTGCCCACTAGTGGTCACTACAGACAAAATGTCATCATTTAAGGCATTGTATGAGATTAGAAACCTTGCAGCTTTCTTTCTGAAATATCCTCCCTCTTGTTCCAGAGGTTGTGTACGGTATTGAAGTTCAGCGCCATCCAAGTAAATGGGTCTCAGCTACAATGCCGCACAGCCCACTCTCCTATAACCTGAGCTCCAAGCCACAGAGATACCAGCCAGGTTTGCCTCTAGGACCCGTAATCATGTAAGGATAAATACAATATTTAGACCCCATTCCGTAAGATAAACCCCCGGTGATAATATCCATTACCTGCAGGTGTTTTTGTGGGCTTTCCGTGAACAGAAAATGTAGAAAATAATAGAAATGCAAGAGCAATTCTTCTTAAATCCATTGTCTCCAACAACTAACCCTCAAAAGAATCCAGTGCACCCCAACACAGAGAAGCCTGGACACAGCATTGTGATGTCACACAGCTTCAGTATTCTAAGGGGGCGGGGCTTCTGGATGCTGATGATGTCATCAGAGATCTAGTCTGAATAAAGAAATGTATATAGAGCAGTGATGTTTAAAGAGGAATGCCGCTTTGGTAAACCTTTAATAAAGTTATAAGGATATTGGGGGTTATTATCCGTTTTCTCTGACACAATCTGGCACAATAGAAATCGGATCCGTCTCCCATTGACTTTCAATGGCGTTCATGACGGATCTGTTTTGGCTATGTTACAGATAATACAAACGGATCAGTTCAAGACGGATGCATGCGGTTGTATTATTGTAACGGATCCGTTTTTGCAGATCTATGAGGTATCCGCCCCCAAAACACGAGTGTGAAAGTAGCCTAACGCCTAATGCACACGGCCGTTGTCCGGCCGTGCCCATATTGCGGCCGTCTGGATCGGTCTGCGGAATCCCCACGGATGTTGCCCGTGCATTGGGGACTAAAAATTGAAGCACTACTTGCACGGAACGGCCGTGTACATGGGGCCTAAGAAGGAATAAGCATATGTTGTCGTGCCAAAATATTACTATGCAATATATAGGACATTTCAAATAGTACCTCAATATACATAAAATAAAAATATACTCATTGCTAAAAAAAAACATAGTGCACCAAAAAGGAGTTGTTGGAATGGAATGATGATAAATGTAGTGGCGTCGCTAGGGGGGGCGAGGGGGGGCAATCGCCCCCCTATGTTGTCCTTTGCCCCCCCGGTTGCCCCCCCCCCGCTGATTCCCCCAGGTGAATACTAATGAGCGCTTCCATTATGGAAGCGCTCATTAGAACCGAGAGACCAGGAAGTGGTGAACGCTCTGTACTTACCACTTCCTGGTCCTCGGCTGTCGGCTGTGCAGGGCTGCGCACAGCGTGAGGGCGCTCTGTGACCTCACGCTGTGCGCGCCAGTTCAGAGCACAGTCGACTGAGGAGAGGCAGGCGGTGTCCAGGAGCAGGAGAGGTAAGTGTTTTTTTATTTTATAAAATATGTGGCTGCTGGGGGTATAAGGGGGGCTAATGATGAGAGGTATATGGGGGGCCGGGGCTAATGATGAGAGGCATTTGGGGGGCTAATGATGAGAGGCATTTGGGGGGCTAATGATGAGAGGCATAAGGGGGGCTAATGATGAGAGGCATTTGGGGGGCTAATGATGAGAGGCATAAGGGGGCTAATGATGAGAGGCATAAGGGGGCTAATGATGAGAGGCATTTGGGGGGCTAATGATGAGAGGCATTTGGGGGGCTAATGATGAGAGGCATTTGGGGGGCTAATGATGAGAGGCATTTGGGGGGCTAATGATGAGAGGCATTTGGGGGGCTAATGATGAGAGGCATTTGGGGGGCTAATGATGAGAGGCATTTGGAGGGCTAATCATGAGATGCATAATGGGGGCTAATGATGAGAGGCATAAGGGGGCTAATGATGAGAGGCATATGGGGGCTAATGATGAGAGGTATATGGGGGGCTAATGATGAGAGGCATATGGGGGGCTAATGATGAGAGGCAAATGGGGGCTAATGATGAGAGGCATATGGGGGCTAATGATGAGAGGCATATGGGGCTAATGATGAGAGGCATAAGGGGGCTAATGATGAGAGGCATTTGGGGGGCTAATGATGAGAGGCATATGGGGCTAATGATGAGAGGCATATGGAGGCTAATGATGAGAGGCATATGGGGGCTAATGATGAGAGGCATATGGGGGCTAATGAGAGGCATATGGGGGCTAATGATGAGAGGCAGATGTGGGGCTAATGATGAGAGGCATAAGGGGGCTAATGATGAGAGTCATAAGGGGGCTAATGATGAGAGGCATTTGGGGGGCTAATGATGAGAGGCATATGGGGCTAATGATGAGAGGCATTTGGGGGACTAATGATGAGAGGCATTTGGGGGGCTAATGATGAGAGGCATTTGGGGGGCTAATGATGAGAGGCATATGGGGCTAATAATGAGAGGCATTTGGGGGGCTAATGATGAGCGGCATTTGGGCGGCTAATGATGAGAGGCATTTGGGGGGCTAATGATGAGAGGCATTTGGGGGGCTAATGATGAGAGGCATTTGGGGGGCTAATGATGAGAGGCATTTGCGGGGCTAATGATGAGAGGCATATGGGGGTTAATGATGAGAGGCATATGGGGGCTAATGATGAGAGGCATAAGGGGGCTAATAATGAGAGGCATAAGGGGGCTAATGATGAGAGGCATATGGGGGCTAATGATTTGAGTCATATGGGGGCTAATGATGAGAGGCATATGGGGGCTAATGATGAGAGGCATAAGGGGGCTAATGATGAGAGGCATATGGGGGCTAATGATGAGAGGCATTATGGGGGCTAATGATGAGAGGCATTTGGGGGGCTAATGATGAGAGGCATATGGGGCTAATGATGAGAGGCATTTGGGGGGCTAATGATGAGAGGCATATGGGGGCTAATGATGAGAGGCATATGGGGGCTAATGATGAGAGGCATATGGGGGCTAATGATGAGAGGCATTTGGGGGGCTAATGATGAGAGGCATTTGGGGGGCTAATGATGAGAGGCATATGGGGCTAATGATGAGAGGCATATGGGGGTTAATGATGAGAGGCATATGGGGGCTAATGATGAGAGGCATTTGGGGGGCTAATGATGAGAGGCATTTGGGGGGCTAATGATGAGAGTTATATGGGGCTAATGATGAGAGGCATATGGGGCTAATGATGAGAGGCATTTGGGGGGCTAATGATGAGAGGCATATGGGGCTAATGAGAGGCATATGGGGGCTAATGATGAGAGGCATATGGGGGCTAATGATGAGAGGCATATGGGGGCTAATGATGAGAGGCATATGGGGCTAATGATCAGAGGCATATGGGGCTAATGATGAGAGGCATATGGGGCTAATGATGAGAGGCAGCATATGGGGGCTAATGATGAGAGGCAGCATATGGGGCTAATGAGGCATAAGGGCTGATATGGGTGCTAATGAGAGGCATGGGGGCTGATATGGGAGTGATGAGAGGCATAATAGGGGCTAATAAGAGGCATAATAACAGTGTCATCCACAGATGCCCCCATAACAGTGTGTCTTCCACAGATCCACCATAACAGTGCGCTTGCGCACTGATGAGAGACAGAAAGAAGGGGAAAGAATCCGCAGAAGCAAGCAGAGGACGGCACAGCAGACGACTGAATGGCTTCTTTTGTAAGTAAATAGTTTTAGTATAAATGTATCCCTGCATACCGCAATTCTCTGGTATTTTGTAATCTTATTTATATATACTTAATTTGTTTTTGCCCCCCCATTTTTGACTGTGGTATCTTTGTGCCCCCCCTATATATTGTTCCTAGAGTCGCCACTGGATAAATGTAAGTGAATCCAGTAAATCCTGCACATATGTAGGTTGCTGAAGCTGACATCTCAGCAGGTCCAATAAATTCTTGATAAATCTGGTGACAGGGCAGGACAAGTAAGTGTTGTCATCTGGAGGAGACTTTCCTGGGAAACCCTTGCTGTGTGCTGGCATTATCCTGCTGAAAAATGGCAGTTGGAAGCCTTGCCAAGAGAGGAACACATGTGTCCGCTGGATGTCCTGCACATATCGCTCTGCTATTAGTGTCCCTCGTATCACTGCAAGGGTGACTGTCGTATGCGGTGGCTCACCATCCCATTCCTCCCCTATTGGTAGAACTTGGCTGGTCCAAATTTATGCCAATGGAGGAGCAGAGTTAGTTAGAGCAGTTTAAAAAGAAGAGAGTGAGCAATGACCCTGCTCCTCTAGGCCATGAGGACTACAGAATGACCAAGCAAAGAAACTATACAGACTCTGCTGCAAGGTGAGGGGAAACACGTTAAGACAGCACCACCACAGTGCAGGACAGGCATAGCTAGAAGCCTGCATCATACACTGGACACCTACAGCTACAGGTACCAGAGTACAGCTGTAGGGAAGGGAATCAGGAGAGAGAGACATTGTTAGCTAATTACCTTCTGATTGTCATCTTCTGCCACTATGATCTGGGAGGAGAAATTGCACTTTGTTATGAACTGCGGCTGCATCTGCTGCTATTTATTTTTTGCACTTAGTAAATAAAGATGTTCTTTGCTCTATGATCTCTGCATGGTTCCTTCATATCACTTTTTCACTGCACTGAACCCCAGGTAGCAATAGACTCAGGGTAGGGCCTTAGATAATTTTTTTTCCAGGGGGGGGGGGGTTCAGCTTTCTCAAATTACACTAGTGTGGGGCTGGCAGGTGGCAGTGCAGGAGGCGGAGCACAGGGGTGTGATTAGGGTGTGCCCAGGCACACCCGACACACCCCGTGCGCACGCCTATGCTGCCCAGGGGCGGATTAAGTGCATGATGGGCCCGGGGCTGTCTACCCAACTTGGGCCCCCCCCCCCCCCTCCATTTTAGTGCTTCATGAGCGCCACAGTCTCTTCTTAGGCCATATGACATCTTCAGACTAAAAAAAAATACTCCAAATTGGGTCCTAAACTGAAAAATTTTGTCGCCAAACTTAAAATACATATAATTGTAATAAAAAAGACATGGAGGAGAATACAGCACCACATACCTCTTACATCCAGTGACATCTCCTGTCATGTAGACCTTCTTTTTCCTCTTCTCCTCCATTTGACCCAGACCACCATGGCAAATTCTTTCAGCCGCATCTCATCTCTACAGTTTGTAACACAGACACGTTAGATTTCTCAATTTTTCCATCAACCTCCTCATCCTGGTGTCCCCACAGTGTCATCCTGCCACCCCCAATACTGTGCCCGTTGTGCCCCCCAATGCCCCAGGTACTATACTGCTGAAAAAATAGTGACCCTAATAGACACAATTGGGGTAATTTATCAAACTGGTGTAAAGTAGAACTGGATTTCCAAAATATGAAAGGTGGAATCTGATTGGCTGCTATGGGCAACTAAGCCAGTTCTGCGTTACACCAGTTTGATAAATTACCCCAAATGTTCCTATAGTGTCCACAGCAGCTATAATGTCCCCTAGAGTGCCCCCAGTAATAATAACACCCTCAATTGTGCTCCAGGCAATAATCCCTGTATAGTGTCCCCAGAATTAATAGAATTGCCCCTACAGAGCCTCCCCAATAGCAACACCCCATATAGTAATTTCCACCACACTGCCCCCACATAGTAATCCCCCCATAGTAATTTGCCCCCACACAGTAATTTCCCCCAAACTGCCCCATATAGTAGTTTGCCCCCACACAGTAATTTTCCCCACACTGCCTCCACATAGTAATTTCCACCACACTGCCCCCACATAGTAATTTGCCCCCACATAGTAATTTGTCTTCACATAGCAATTTCCCCACACTGTTCCCACATAGCAATTTCCCCACACTGCCCCCACATAGAAATTTGCCCCCACATAGTAATTTGCCCCGACATAGCAATTTGCCCCCACATAGCAATTTCCCCACACTGTTCCCACATAGCAATTTCCCCACACTGCCCCAACATAGTAATTTGCCCCCACATAGCAATTTCCCCACACTGCCCCCACATAGTAATTTGCCCCCACATAGCAATTTCCCAACACTGTCCCCACATAGAAATTACCCCACACTGTCCCCACATAGTAATTACCCCCACACTGCCCCCACACAATAGTTTCCCCACACTGCCAACATATAGAAATTTGCCCCCACATAGTAGTCCCTCCCATAATAATTTGCCCCCACACTGCCCCCACATAGCAATTTGCCCCCACACTGCCCCATCTAGTAATTTGCCACCACATAGTAGTCCCTCTCATAATAATTTGCCCCCACATAATAATTTGCCCCCACATAGTATTCCCTCCCATAATAATTTGGCCCCATACAGCCCCCACATTCCCCCCCATCATGTACTCGATTTATCTTCCCTAATATGTCCTCCTGTGTGTCCCCCCCCCCACATGTCCCCCAAAGTAGGCACATGAAATAAAAAAAATAAAAAATGAACAAAAAATGAAAAGCTAAATACTCACCTATGTCCAGGGCCAGACGCTTGCTCACAGAGGAAGGCGGGATGAGTCAGGCGCATCACAGTGCTGCGTCCCGGCACAGGCGCACGATGACGTCATCACGCACGCCTGCGCCGGGATTTCACTACCGCATAGGCCTCAGGCCTACAAGGCCTGAAGCCTATGGAGGTGATAGGCGACGGGAGAGGGAGCTATGCGCTCCCGTGCCCCGCCGCAGTAATACAGTATGTGGGCGTTCGGGTCAGCGGCACGCCTGGGGGGGGTTTGAACCCCCCTATCCGCCCCCTTATCTACGCCCCTGACTCAAGGTGTACACCGTGACACAACATAACAGCATCTTGTCAGGGCCACTACAACTCCCATCCTCTATAATAGGTTCTCAGGGGTCCTTCTGTATTAAAATACGGTGATGAGACGTACTCTTTTCCTGCACATGTCAACTTGTTCGGGTTAAAAAAAAGTCCAGCAATGATATTTAAAACGGCCAGGAATGTCCGGCATTTTTAAAGTAGGGGGCATACTTAAACTTTATTTCAGTGTTTATATGTGTGTTTTTTTATGGTCCAGTATGAACAGGACAGGCCGTGGAGAGGTTAGTGTAACTCTGCTAGGGCTGTTCTTACTTACCGCTCCTTGGTCTTATGCTCCGGGCGCCCTCTGTGTCCTGACAGCATTCAGCGTAAGGTTGTTGTACTCACAGTCATGCACTGTGACCTCACTCTGAACGGCGCCTGGTCAGTACAGAGCTACAAGAGGAATGTGCCGGATCTCCAGAGTGTTGGTGCTTTCTGGAACAGGAAAGGTAGGTTTTATTTATTTATTTTTTGTCTGATCTCAGGTCTGATTTATGCAATGGAGGTAGAAATCTGTTTTAGTGGGCCATTACTTTGGAGTCTAACCTGAGGTCTGATTGATAGAGTGCAGATGTTATAGGGGCCATTACTTTGGGGTTTACTCTAAAGTCTGATTTATGAAGTGGATGTTACAGGGGGCATTACTTTGGGGTTTAATCTGAGTTTTGATTGATAAGGGGAAGTGTTAAAGGGGCCATGATATTGGGGTCTAATCTGAGGTCTGATTGATGGAGGGGGGAGTGTTATAGTGACTATTACTTTGGGGTCTGATCTGAGGTGTGATTGAAAGGGGTGTTATATAGAAGTCATGATTTAAGGACTGATCTGAGGTCTGATTGATGAAGGGGGGTCTAATATAGGGCCATGACTTTGAGGTCTGATTTAAGGGATTGAGGAGTAGCGGTTATAGGAGCTATGAATTTTCTGATCTGATCTGAGATCTAATTTAAAGGATGGAGGGGTGGGGATTGTAGATAGCCACATTAATTCAGGGCTAACCTGGGGTGGGATCTGCTCTGAGGTTTGATGCCTAAAGTCTGCATTAGGTCTCATCATTTTCTAGTTCTGTAGCTGTGTCTTTTTGTACTTTTATCTTGGCAGTACAGTATTTTTGGCGCCAAAATGGACACAGTATTAGAAAACACTGCAGGATGGCAGTGTGAAAGGGGCAGGTGGATGGGGGGTTCTTTGTTATAGAGGGTGGGGATTGACTGCAGAAGCAATGAGTGAAGTCAGTTATTTAACCTGGTCTCCTTGTCCCTAATGTAAAATCTGTAATAGTCCCATCCAGGGGCGTAGCTATAGGGGGTGCAGAGGTAGCAGTCGCTACCGGGCCCAGGAGCCTGAGGGGGCCCAAAAACCCTTGTGCCACATAAGACACTGACATTATAGAAAGTGCATGCTTTTCAATTTACACCTCTGGCTGGAGGGAAAGGGTTAGGTCAAGAATTTGGCATGAGGGGGTGCCCTTTCAATGTTTGCCTCTGGCAGCAGGAAGGCTATGTGCTCACCTGCCCCTTGCCAACAAGCACTAAAGGAATGGGGGCCCAAGCTGAACTCTTGCACCAGGGCCCGTGAGCCTTTAGCTACGCCCCTGGTCCCATCTATAGTGTGCCATCTATTAATCCTGGTGTCTTCTTATATGGCAGGGGAGGTGGCACACTCCTGACCAAAGACATATGCACATGATGTAGCAAAAAAGGGATCCGCTCACCTCTGTTCTCTCAGGATAGGTGCTCCAAACCAAATATTGAGACACCCCTCAAAATTGGATATAATTGGTAGGAAAGTATGGAATGGGCACTCGTATATATGGAAAATATAGGACACTAATTTATTCATAAAACATGCAATACAATAAAATTACAATATTAAAAGACAATGTATCCAAACACAGTATGCTTGTTCTCACTATTTGAGAAAGTATGGTTAATAACCGATTCGGGCAGGGGCTGATTGCTCCAAACTCTCTCTCTGATATTCCCCAACGTGGGCCTAATAGGTCCTGGATATTGGATCCGTGCTGTTGAATTTGGAGAGAAATTGGCGCAGACAGCCTCCGCTCACTTAGGTAATATTTCTCCTACAAACTTCATAAAATAATCACGTACACCACACCAAATATAAAAATAATGACATAAGTCAGTCCTATATTTAATAAAAAATAGCACCGTTATGCTATTAAATCACTAGACATTGATGGTGTCCTATGTCAGTGCAAAGTATGTCCAGGGATGAGTATTCAAAGAGCGCTCCACGTATTTGTTACTTTTTACGTGCTTGATACTTTTTATGAACTGTGTCTAATTCCTGTTGTGCCGGCTCAAAAGGTCCTTAGTAAATGCCTAATACAGTTTGTTCACTGTAGAAGGCGAAGTGAACGAACGGTATTAGGCATTTACTAAGGACCTTTTTTTGTCAGCAATTGAATCTTAACAAATTGTAACAGCATACAGCCGGCACAACAGGAATTAGACACAGTTCATAAAAAGTATCAAGCACGTAAAAAGTAACAAATACGTGGAGCGCTCTTTGAATACTCATCAAACTGACATAGGACACCATCAATGTCTAGTGATTTAATAGCATAACGGTGCTATTTTTTATTAAATATAGGACTGACTTATGTCATTATTTTTATATTTGGTGTGGTGTACGTGATTATTTTATGAATTTTGTAGGAGAAATATTACCTAAGTGAGCGGAGGCTGTCTGCGCCAATTTCTCTACAAATTCAACAGCACGGATCCAATATCCAGGACCTATCAGGCCCACGTTGGGGAATATCAGAGAGAGAGTTTGGAGCAATCAGCCCCTGCCCAAGTATATTTAAACCACATTCAGTGGTTTCCTCCCGAACCGCCCGAGCCAGGTGAATATAGCGCTCCGTTCGGCAGTTGAAGTAGACGAATTCCATACGAAATGCCAATAACTTTTTAAGATGATTCCGTTAATAAAGCATGCGAATCCCCAAACATCAGCCGAAGTCAAGAAGACGGGTACAAATAGAACTCTTTATTGAACACACAAGAATTGACTTATACACATTTTCCAACAAGGTTACCACCCACAGGGTTTTTGTAAAAACAACCAATAAACACGTACAATACACTCAGACCCTCCCACACAAAATCCTCCTCTCTGCCTGTGATACAATTACCTCACACAATGGGTTGATGCAATTGTATTACAGGCAGGAGAATACACAGTGTCTTCTGTCCTGGAGACAACCAAGGAGTAAGTCAATTATCTCTCAGGAAAAAGGGAAATCACCAATACACACGTGGAGACAATAGGACAGACATCACTACTCAAATATACAATGTCCCACTCTTTACAGTACACATAGACATTTAACATATCCCAAATGGCACAAATTAGACCAGGGGTTCAAAAGTTTGTAAAAGTCCTTTTTGTTAAACAGTTATGTGGACTAAGTCCTATTGTAATGATCACTATCTATCAAATATCATAAGTTACAGGGTTAGTTATTTCTTAGTTACATTAAAACATAACTTTTACTTTGGAATTTAAAAAAATAGGCCCAAAAATACATAGATATATACAAACAATTGGTGATCAGAGCGACGGTATGACAGGTTATCGTGCACGGCGGCACCCAAAGATAAATTAAAGAGGGTACTCGGCGGCACCCAAAAGAAACCCGTACTCCTACCGCTCTGTAGTCTGCGTCCAGGGTGCAGAATGCGTCCAAATGATGCCACGATGTTGGACTCCTAAGTAGACGCTCATCTGCTGTAGGGACGGCGGGGTGCAGCTGAGGCCCTGGTTGGCCCTATAAAGTGGTCTGTGGCTTGCCCTGATACTATTGGGGGGTAGAAGCCTAACCACAGGGCACTCGCCCTTAGAAGGGCGACCCCGTCCGAAACCTTGCCCTGTCGCCTGGCCCTGAATGGCCCTATTCTAGTCCCGCTCCCTACATGCAGGTTTCAGCAAGATAACATTATCAGGGGAGATGTGTAGGACTCTAAAGAATTCTAACGATCCAGTGATGGCAAATATAATCCCATCAACTGTTCGTAAGTGGACTATTATATGGAGTGCTAGATAATGCTCCACCTTAAATCGGGCATCCTTAGATAAGCCACGGGCAGTAAATGCCCGATATAATAGTACACTTACGACCAGTTGATGGGATTATATACAATCCCGTTATACTCTATATACAATATATACAGATATGGGGCACATATCTGGGCATATCTACTGTGAGGGGCACATATCTGGGCATAACTACTGTGAGGGGGCACATAATCTGACATAACCACTGTGAAGGGGCACATATCTGGGCAGGGCCGGCGCTACCATAAGGCAGGCCAAGCGGCTGCCTTAGGGCGCGCCCTGCGCAGGGCGGAAAACTGAATGCCCTTCTTTTTTTTTTTATAACTTTCTTGAATTTGTGCCGCAGCGCCGCCGCCCTGCGCCCGCCCACCCCCAGCCTGCGTGTGCTGGCCGCTCGGAGTCACGGCAACACATGGTCACATGGGCTCAGCCTGCCACGGGGGCCTGACTGGTAGTGAGCCGCCGCGGCGGGTATCGCAGGGACTAATACAGCCGTCAGCCAGATTAGACCACCAGACGCACTGGCAGCCAGCAGCAGCAGGAGTCAGGACAGGTCAGGAGTGGACTCAGGACTTGGTGATCATGGATTGGGCCAGGGCTGTCCGGGCAGGGGGAAGGTGGATTAAGTGCCATGGGGGGGGGGGAGAAATGTGACACAATAGCCTATTGTGTCACATTTCTCCCCCCCCCATGGCACATCATTCCCCCCCCCCCCCCGCCCTGGCCCCATCCATGATCACATCATTACCCCCTATTGTCAATGTGACACAATAGGGGGTAATCATGGACGGGGAGGGGGATATGATGTGCCATGAGGGGGGGGGGGGCGCCAAAATGTAGCTTCGCTTGTGTTGGCAAAAATCCTTGCACCGGCCCTGTATCTGGGCATATCTACTGCGAGAGGCACATAATCTAGCATAACTACTGTGAAGAGGCACATAACTTGGCAGAACCACTGTGAGTGGGCACATATCTAGGCATATATACTGTGAGGGGCACATATCTGGGCATATCTACTGTTAGGGGCACATACCTGGTCATAAATACTGAGAGGGGCACATATCCTGCATAATTCCTGTGAGGGAGGCACATATCTGGGCATAACTACTGTGAGGGGCACACATTCTGGCATAATTACTGTGAAGAGGCACATAGTCTGGCAGAACCACTGTGAGGGGCACAAAATCTGACATAACTACTGTTAGGGGCACATATCTGCGCATTTCTACTGTGAGGGGCACATATCTGGCAAAAATACTGTGAGGGACTCACATATCTGGGCATAACTACTGTGAGGGGCACATAATCTGGCATAACTACTGTGAGGGGCACATAATCTGGCATAACTTCTGTGAGGAGGCACATAATCTGGCATAACTACGGTGAGGGGGCACATAATCTGACATAGCTTCTGAGGGGGCACATATCTGGGTATATCTACTGTGAGGGGCACATATCTGGCATAACTACGGTGAGGGAGACACATATCTGGGCATAACTACTGTGAGGGGCACATAATCTGGCATAACTACTGTGAGGAGGCACATAATCTGGCATAACTACTGTGAGGGGGCACATAATCTGACATAGCTACTGAGGGGGCACATATCTGGGCATATCTACTGTGAGGGAGGCACATATATGGACATAACTACTGTGAGGGGCACATAATCTGGCATAACTACTGTGAGGAGGCACATAATCTGGCATAACTACTGTGAGGGGCACATAATCTGGCATAATTACTGTGAAGAGGCACATAATCTGGCATAACTACTGTGAGGGGCACATAATCTGACATAACTACTGTTAGGGGCACATATCTGCGCATTTCTACTGTGAGGGGCACATATCTGGCAAAAATACTGTGAGGGAGTCACATATCTGGGCATAACTACTGTGAGGGGCACATAATCTGGCATAACTACTGTGAGGGGCACATAATCTGGCATAACTTCTGTGAGGAGGCACATAATCTGGCATAACTACGGTGAGGGGGCACATAATCTGACATAGCTTCTGAGGGGGCACATATCTGGGTATATCTACTGTGAGGGGCACATATCTGGCATAACTACGGTGAGGGAGACACATATCTGGGCATAACTACTGTGAGGGGCACATAATCTGGCATAACTACTGTGAGGAGGCACATAATCTGGCATAACTACTGTGAGGGGGCACATAATCTGACATAGCTACTGAGGGGGCACATATCTGGGCATATCTACTGTGAGGGAGGCACATATATGGACATAACTACTGTGAGGGGCACATAATCTGGCATAACTACTGTGAGGAGGCACATAATCTGGCATAACTACTGTGAGGGGCACATAATCTGACATAACTACTGTGAGGGGGCACATATCTGGGCATATCTACTGTGAGGGGCACATAATCTGGCATAACTACTGTGAGGGGGCACATAATCTGACATAGCTACCGTGAGGGGGCACATATCTGGGCATAACTACTGTCAGGGGCACATAATCTGGCATAACTACTGTGAGGAGGCACATAATCTGGCATAACTACCGTTAGGGTGCACATATCTGGGCATATCTACTGTTGGGGGCACATAATCTGGGGACTGAGAGACATAATGGCGTCGGCTGAGAGGTATAATGGGGGCTGAGAGGCTCATAATGGGGGCTGAAAGGCATAATGGTGGCTGAGAGGTGCAAAATGGGGGCTGAGAGGCATAATAGGGGGCTGATGAGAGGCATAAGGGCTGATAATGGGGGCTGATGAGAGGCATGGGGCTCTCATCTGAGGTCTGATTGGGGGTAATTTACATTGGGGTCTGAGCTGAGGTCTGATTTGAGGTCTTATTGGGTCTTATTTACATTGGGGGTCTGATTGGGGATGTCAGCTTAGGTCTGTTTAACATTGGGGGTCTAGTTGGTGGTCTTACCTGATTTGTAATGAAAACATTTTTTTTTCTTATTGTCCCCCTCTAAAACCTAGGTGCCTCTTATAGTTTTCCTGAACTGCAGAGCGATGCCCACTTCCAGCCCTGAGCCCAACTACCCCCTACCCAGAGCACTGATTCTGAGCCTACTAGAGTCTTCAGAACTGTAAGTATTTACAGTAATTCAATGTAAGCTATATATATAAATTACTTGTTTTATGTGAGTAAGGGTGCTGGGTGGTTGGAGAAGGGGGAGGGGGCTTGTAAAGAGAAATTCTGTACCAAGTGTAGTTGATGTGGGCAGCGCAATATGTGGTTGGGGCTGTGTGTGGGTGTGACTTGAGGGTGGGCAGGACACAGGGGCTCCATAATCTCCTATTGCCCGGGGGCCCCATGAGTTGTCAGTCCGCCCCTGCTAGTAGCCGATCTCCTATTTATGTCAGTAGGTCCTGCTGTACTGCTTGTATGGACTAAGTAACAGATCCAGTCACTGATTCCAGATGGATCATTCCATTTTCCAACCAATGGCGTAGATATTGTTGGGATCGGTATATATGGGATGGGGGTTAGCAATGACAAAATTCAGAGGTATAAAAATACAACTTGGCTTTATTTGGTCCGGCAACAAAACAGCAACAACACATAGAGATTAGTTCACACCTAAGAGTATACAGAGCACAGACGTTCCACTGTGGCTACTGTGCCTTCCCAGACTCAGACCTTGACTGGACATGTCAACAGTTTTATGCCCCAGCAACAGCATCACCTTGGCTAATTGGTGGGGGGGGGGGGATGCACTGGAGGGGGAGGGAATGGCAGGTCCCACTACCAACCTATCTGCCATTCCAAAAAAATTCAGGCCCGGAAAACAAAGTTACTAAAAACCTCAGCAAAAAATTTTTACTGAGGAAACCCAACTTTCCTGGATTTTTCATCTCACCTACATTAAAAAATGTGGGTGAGATGTACACCCCCTCCAGATGTCTTCAATCTACCTATGTATTCTACGATAGATAGACAGACAGACAGGGGGAAAGACAGACATACAGATAGACAGACAGAGGGACAGACAGACAGATATGGCCACTGTAGATCGTGTTCCAGGGCTTTTAGGACTAATAATTGGCATGATGGTATGAAATCCATTTAGTCCATGGACCGGCAGCTGCAGCAGGTGTTATTTTTCTGGGTCCTTTTTTTAATCCATTTACGGAAGCGTTTCAGGCGGGATGGTCTCTTCATGATCTCCTTCTCTGTTTTGCATTTTATGTTTGTAATGTTCTCCTCCTCTGTTTTGGATGTTGTTTTTATGATCTTCTCCTCCTCTTTTTTTGCAGCTTTTAGTTGTTCAATAATTGGCCTTTCTTTCTTGATCTTATCTTTGGCTGGTCTGATGTTATCTTTCTTAATTTTTCTACTGCCTTTTGAACAACTACAATATGAAAATAAAACCATCAGCATGTAGTAGATATAACAGAATCTATCCTTTTAATATTATGAGCAGTGCAGTAATATAGCGATGCAGCTAATCAGCAGACATAAGCTGTCTCATCTCTGAATTCTGCTGAATTCTGGGGTAATAGAAGGACCCCCAATGTGTGTGATCAGCAGATATGGTAGTTAACCGTTATCTCTGCCTGTACCCCGCTTATATATGTTATTATATAGAAATTATTACCTGGCTTCTCCATATGAATCATTTGTAGATCAGTTGCCTGTTTTTTTTTCACGCCGGCGCCATGCCATGTACCTGTGACTGTGAGACAGAGAAATGTCCTGACATGAGCCTTTACAGATGACAATCTTCAGTTCCCCATCAGAATATACCTATGACCCCCATCCTCCCCCACTACAGGGGGTGAGCTATAAAGGTGCAGTATGTAACAGGCAGGAAGGATATAGTGCTGTAGTCTATGTTATATCATAATACAGCACCGAGAAAGGGGGTACAGTGGTTACCTGATTATATCCCTGCCCGATCTGGCCCCTGTATTATAACCTGGCTGCAGTAGTTACTGCGCCTCCTGTAGGTCAGACAGTACAGTGTATAGAGAATAATGTGATGTGTAGAGTAGAAGAAAATTGGAAACTCACCAGCAAAAGATGGCAATCACGGCTGCAACCAATAGAAATACGCATATCGGCAGGACAACGCGGTACATGACTGGTAATAAAGACAAAAGATGCTCGTTATCAATTCTTATCATAGAGAACATATTCTACAAGACATTGTCCAACATCTCTAGATCCTTCTGATGCCAGCAGTGCCCTTCATGAGGACATCAGCAGGTAGGCACTGGCAGCTTGGCTGGGCATGGAGGAGTAATTGCTGGACAGTGGGCTGGTAACGTCTGGATAAGGGGCACATCATTATATGTTCCAGAATCACTTTAGAGGACCGATCCCCAAAAGAGCAGCTTAATGGCTGTTCTCCTCCACTACAGTCAGGGCTTGATAGAGGATAATGATAGTAGAATTAGGGGAGGAAGGAATTGACTACTCACTGTTATTTGCACCCGCGCTGTTTGGACCTGGGGTTGTCCTCCCAAATCCTCGGAAAGTCACTGTCCATGAAAGAATGAAGGAAAATAAAGACATGAAATCAATGATAGCGGCAGCTGAGCCCCAAAACGGGGACACGAGGAGACAGAAGATAACAATAAATCAGTATTTAGTAAGTGCCCACTAGTGGTCACTACAGACAAAATGTCATCATTTAAGGCATTGTATGAGATTAGAAACCTTGCAGCTTTCTTTCTGAAATATCCTCCCTCTTGTTCCAGAGGTTGTGTTAGCGCAATTCATGCGCTTCTCCTTCTTCTTTGTGTGGTGCCAAATCAATTAGAAGAATAAGTATGTGCATGCCATACAGCTTTATAATGAGACCAGACAAACTAGGTGGTTTCATGAAAGCATCTTCTCATCTTCCTTGAGCATGGTAGAAGAGCAGGCGAGAGCCTTTTATTCACAGTACATTCACTTAAATAGCAGACATGACATCACAAAAGGGTGTTCCTTAAGAAGAGACTATTGGCTCCTTAACCTGATAGGAGTGGTTTCACTGAGTCTATAGGTGTATTTGAAGACTGTAATGTAATCCCCTCTTCCCCCTCCATTATTGACCTTCTCATACATATGGTTTGCAGCCATCTAGTGGACAAAAATGTGTACTACAGAATATTCCAATTATATATGGATAAAATAATAAATCCTTCTCTCACAAATCCCTCCTTTTGCGGGCAATAGACCAGAGGTGAACAGGCAAAGTGAGGTACTCTCCCAATGCCCTAAACAGCGAAGAGCTGGACTTTCCTTATTGCTTCACCAGGTCCCCTCAACTCCCTTTCGGGTTTGCCTTCACCTTGTCCTATTTACCCCGCAACCATCAACAAGGTTTTATTTACTTAAGGATGGAATAATCTTTGTCTTTGACAGGGGCACAGCACATATACATAGTGTGGGCATGGATGTATTATACATTTTCAAAAACAATTTTCCTAAAATGTAGAACTATATGACAGCCTGTTAAAACCAAATTCTAATAACATTGTAGTCGCTGAACCAGTTCCCAAAATATTATTCTGGCCATGATATTAATTTCAGAATTTTTCCCGTCAGTTCATTTGATAAAGTTCATCAGTTTCTTCAGATCCTTGGTGATCCTTCCATCAGTTTCTTCAGATCCTTGGTGATCCTTCCATCAGTTTCTTCAGATCCTTGGTGATCCTTCCATCAGGGGCAGTGTTGTCCAGGATGTAGATGCAGCCGTTCTTGTAGACCCCTCCTTTTTCTGCTGTCAAGGACCAGTCGGTTCTGTAGAGTCATCACTGGAAAAGAGCTCAGTTGTTCCACCATTCCTTCAACAGCATCACCGATATAATTCACAAATCTAATAAGGCATGAAACAACATTATGGCTCTTATAGTCCTGGCACTTGATTGCAATACGATCAGTTTCTCCTTGCAATTCGACAGCAGTGGCGGCGGTTATCAGGACTTGATGTAGGTCTTCAAACCATAGCTCTAGGACTTTCCACCCGTCTCTTGTTTCACCACTATCCAATCTCCTGATTGTGAAGAATGAATCGCTTCTATACAGTCTGGATTCTAGGAAACAACTAAAACTTGGAAATACACATTAGACAATAAATTGTGCAACAGACAACATCATTTTGGAAAACTACTATACTGCATCTGGAACTATTGGGGAAATAGACACCTAATCCAGGAGCATTCCCAAAGAGTACTTCATGAGGACTTAGGCCTTATGCCTATCTTCCGGTTAGATGTATATCGGATGGAGAAAACCCCAGGGATAGGTACTCTCACCTCAGTCAGTATCTTTTAGCTGTAGCCTTCGCTACAGGCCAAATCTCTGAATATCCTGGAAAGAGATCAATATAGACACAGACATATTCACACTGTTCCACCTTTGTTCTGAATGTAGTCAATCCGCAGTCTCTGAAATGGGTAAGATGACCTTGGCATATGCCTTCCTGGAACTCCCATAGTTCTCCCATCATTATTACAGCATTCACCTAGTGGCAGCATTGTTGAACCCAGGAGTCATCCACCACAGAACCCAATCACACCTTCTCTCTCTCGATTTGCCCATGTTCTAAATCCATCCTCTTTAGGTAGAGCGCCCTCTGAAGGAAGAGTTTATTACCAACTCTCCAGAGTCCTATTATCACTTCTACCTTTATCCATTGATGTTTACTTTCAGCCTCTGTAACCTGTATCTGAAAAAGGCAAACTTTTTGGAAGTCCACTGGCCTTAAGCCATCCTTTATCACACAGATTTCCACTTAGCGTAGACTTCAGGTAATAATGTAGCCTCTACCTCCTCAGGCAGCATCAGGGCATCAAACATCTTTCATACACTCAGCATTCATTATTGATGGGCTTAGCCATGGATCCAACAAAATCTCTGCTTCACTAGATTAGACCATAATAATGAGTGATACCGAAGGCATACCTGGATGTTAGCAGTCTTACCCTCAGCCATCTTACCAACCTCAGCGAGTGTCTTCAGCTCTGTCTCCTGCACTACCATTGCTGGACGGAGTGGTTCTTTCTTGACTACATCAGATTAAGTAGGAACAGTATATCCTGTCCGAGGTGATCCATCTTCCAGGAACCTGAAATGATCTACCAGAAACTCAAAAATGTGGTTATTAATTGGAGACATTAAATTTGAATTTGAATATTTATATTTTTATTTACTACTCCCAGAAAGCACTTTTTATTTGTATTTACAGAGGTGGGAAAAAGTATTTGTATTTACTACTCCCAGCCTCCCCCCTTCCAGATGCAGCAGAGTAATCGGATCTAATTTTGCACACCCTTAAGACGGTGATTAATTGGTGAGAGGAGTAGGAATTTCATTACTAGATGCTCCTACACATGTGATACTACCCTCAGTCATGAGAGATCTTGGAACATGTTTGCTATGAGGCAATGGAATTAGATCCTAAGGACTGTATAGATAACAGGGATCCAGTATTTGATTCTGGGTTGTTAATTTCCTATGGGTGTTTCATTTGAAGGGCTGAACATTTGTCTTCCTCCCACGGGCGAGGAAGTGGGCAAGTACATACAAAGTCTTCCTCCCCCCCTTGTGGGGAGGACTGATATGCAGCCACGCCCGCCTTAGGTCTTTGTTCGATTTAACTTTAACAATATGACAAAATAGGGACAAAATGAATTTCTCTCAAGCCTAGCCAACACTAGACCTTTCTAGATGATTCTCAAGATCATACACAAAGGCAGCACTTAGGATTTTCTCATGCATAGCTAAAGTAATCTCAAAAATCCAAATCCACCCAACTTTTCTGGAGTCTAGTGAAAACTTTCTCCACACACTCTGTCCTGAGGACAATGTGACTGACCGATGATCTAATCACTTCATCACAGACTCACTGATCTTCACTATGCATTAAATCCCTAGCTCTACATTGGACTCAATTTTCCAAATCTCATAAATAATATGAGAAAACTCTCCATATTTTAACTAATTTTCTATAAAGCAGCATAAGTAAGTCCTCTGAATTGGGAATTCTATTCATCATGGCAAAATTGATGTTACTACTGGGTGTAGTATATGTCATATATCATATAATGATGCAGATATCCCTACATTTTCACTCATACCTGAATAAGGACTTAGAATGGGTGCAATCTAGATTGAGTAGACTGGCCTGGAATATTTATAGTAGGCATCATAGGGGCAATTACTGCAGGTACATTTTTAACTGATGGGACATACAATTGGGAAGGGTTATTTTCAGACATCACTGGATATAATCCAGTGTTGGAACCTATGATAGAAACTATGTCCTGTCTTTGAGATCCACAGACAACAGCATTCCTGTACCTGCACCCACACTCCCATCCCCCCTTAAGTCCTAAGGAAAGAGTTTTGGAGGATGGGGAAAGGCTAGAAGGAGCAGAAGGCACAGTGGGTGGTGCTGATTAGCACATTCCAGCACCTGGTGTAGAGGAGTGGCTGACAGAAAAAGCAATAGGTAGTCTTTGATGGACCACAAGACCCAGGATTACTTAGTTACAACACATGTGGTGGGGGGGAAGGGAATGCCGCATGGCCAACTCTCTTTGTTCCCTTACCACACCCAAATCCTCCATTTTACTATAGCAATTACTTTCAACTTTCCATCTACAGTTTTCCACAAACTTTAATTTAATCTATCTCCTACTACATTTGCAATCTCTAGGGTGAACTTTTACACAAAACTGCATATTTACGGATAATACCGGAAATCGCTGCTACTTAGTATGACAGAATGCTTTCAACTTTTATTTCTAACTGAAACTTTTCCTTTCTTTTCTCGCATCAACTGAGCCGCTGTTAATATCTCTTTTCACTCTGTCCTGCAACATTAGAATTTCCCATTATTGTAGTTGCACGAAGATCAAACAATTGCTACTTATCAAACCCGCAAACTTAAGCGTAGTTGCACAAAGATCAAACGGAATCCGATTACTATAAGTAATCGCCACCGAACCCACTAACTCAAGCGCAGTTGCACAAAGATCAAATGATATAATAGTATTGAGCCCACAATCTCTCAAAGTGAAGACCCCTCGTCAATTCACCGGGATACAAAATCTTAATAACTTCCAATTGCCTATGGCAATTGGTATTAACCCTTATCTCCAGATTCTCGTCAGAATCTTGGGCTGGGAACCAATTCTACGTCACAGGATATCCGGCTCAGCTGTCTAACAACTTCCTTTTAGTTTCAGCATGTTCTACCACACAAAGAAGGAATATTTCAACAGGTTCTTTCTAACGGACAGATCAGCTATAACTTGAACCCTTTTATCGCGATAACACCAATTCAACTCTTGAGAACCCACAAAAGCGGAAGTTACAGAGGAGATTTGTAAGAAATAAAGCTTTCTTACCTTGCCGGCATGTGATCTCGTCTGATGGTTCCGTTTAAGTCGCTCTCGTGGCGTTTGAATCGGAAGTTACGCAAGCTATCTGCCTCACGCTCGGCGCCATTTTGTTAGCGCAATTCATGCGCTTCTCCTTCTTCTTTGTGTGGTGCCAAATCAATTAGAAGAATAAGTATGTGCATGCCATACAGCTTTATAATGAGACCAGACAAACTAGGTGGTTTCATGAAAGCATCTTGTCATCTTCCTTGAGCATGGTAGAAGAGCAGGCGAGAGCCTTTTATTCACAGTACATTCACTTAAATAGCAGACATGACATCACAAAAGGGGTGTTCCTTAAGAAGAGACTATTGGCTCCTTAACCTGATAGGAGTGGTTTCACTGAGTCTATAGGTGTATTTGAAGACTGTAATGTAATCCCCTCTTCCCCCTCCATTATTGACCTTCTCATACATATGGTTTGCAGCCATCTAGTGGACAAAAATGTGTACTACAGAATATTCCAATTATATATGGATAAAATAATAAATCCTTCTCTCACAGTTGTGTACGGTATTGAAGTTCAGCGCCATCCAAGTAAATGGGTCTCAGCTACAATGCCGCACAGCCCACTCTCCTATAACCTGAGCTCCAAGCCACAGAGATACCAGCCAGGTTTGCCTCTAGGACCCGTAATCATGTAAGGATAAATACAATATTTAGACCCCATTCCGTAAGATAAACCCCCGGTGATAATATCCATTACCTGCAGGTGTTTTTGTGGGCTTTCCGTGAACAGAAAATGTAGAAAATAATAGAAATGCAAGAGCAATTCTTCTTAAATCCATTGTCTCCAACAACTAACCCTCAAAAGAATCCAGTGCACCCCAACACAGAGAAGCCTGGATACAGCATTGTGATGTCACACAGCTTCAGTATTCTAAGGGGGCGGGGCTTCTGGATGCTGATGATGTCATCAGAGATCTAGTCTGAATAAAGAAATGTATATAGAGCAGTGATGTTTAAAGAGGAATGCCGCTTTGGTAAACCTTTAATAAAGTTATAAGGATATTGGGGGTTATTATCTGTTTTCTCTGACACAATCTGGCACAATAGAAATCGGATCTGTCTCCCATTGACTTTCAATGGCGTTCATGACGGATCTGTTTTGGCTATGTTACAGATAATACAAACGGATCAGTTCAAGACGGATGCATGCGGTTGTATTATTGTAACGGATCCGTTTTTGCAGATCTATGAGGTATCCGCCCCCAAAACACGAGTGTGAAAGTAGCCTAACGCCTAATGCACACGGCCGTTGTCCGGCCGTGCCCATATTGCGGCCGTCTGGATCGGTCTGCGGAATCCCCACGGATGTTGCCCGTGCATTGGGGACTAAAAATTGAAGCACTACTTGCACGGAACGGCCGTGTACATGGGGCCTAAGATGGAATAAGCATATGTTGTCGTGCATATGTTGTCGTGCCAAAATATTACTATGCAATATATAGGACATTTCAAATAGTACCTCAATATACATGAAATAAAAATATACTCATTGCTAAAAAAAAACTTAGTGCACCAAAAAGGAGTTGTTGGAATGGAATGATGATAAATGTAGTAGCGTCGCTAGGGGGGGGCGAGGGGGGGGCAATCGCCCCCCTATGTTGTCCTTTGCCCCCCCGGTTGCCCCCCCGCTGATTTCCCCAGGTGAATACTAATGAGCGCTTCCATTATGGAAGCGCTCATTAGAACCGAGAGACCAGGAAGTGGTGAACGCTCTGTACTTACCACTTCCTGGTCCTCGGCTGTCGGCTGTGCAGGGCTGCGCACAGCGTGAGGGCGCTCTGTGACCTCACGCTGTGCGCGCCAGTTCAGAGCACAGTCGACTGAGGAGAGGCAGGCGGCGTCCAGGAGCAGGAGAGGTAAGTGTTTTTTTATTTTATAAAATATGTAACTGCTGGGGGTATAAGGGGGGCTAATGATGAGAGGTATATGGGGGGCCGGGGCTAATGATGAGAGGCATTTGTGGGGCTAATGATGAGAGGCATTTGGGGGGCTAATGATGAGAGGCATTTGGGGGGCTAATGATGAGAGGCATTTGGGGGGCTAATGATGAGAGGCATAAGGGGGCTAATGATGAGAGGCATTTGGGGGGCTAATGATGAGAGGCATTTGGGGGGCTAATGATGAGAGGCATTTGGGGGGCTAATGAGGAGAGGCATTTGGGGGGGCTAATGATGAGAGGCATTTGGGGGGCTAATGAGAGGCATTTGGGGGGCTAATCATGAGAGGCATAATGGGGGCTAATGATGAGAGGCATAAGGGGGCTAATGATGAGAGGCATATGGGGGCTAATGATGAGAGGTATATGGGGGGCTAATGATGAGAGGCATATGGGGGGCTAATGATGAGAGGCATATGGGGGCTAATGATGAGAGGCATATGGGGCTAATGATGAGAGGCATATGGGGCTAATGATGAGAGGCAAAAGGGGGCTAATGATGAGAGGCATTTGGGGGGCTAATGATGAGAGGCATATGGGGCTAATGATGAGAGGCATATGGGGGCTAATGATGAGAGGCATATGGGGGGCTAATGATGAGAGGCATATGGGGGGCTAATGATGAGAGGCATAAGGCGGCTAATGATGAGAGGCATTTGGGGGGCTAATGATGAGAGGCATATGGGGCTAATGATGAGAGGAATTTGGGGGGCTAATGATGAGAGGCATTTGGGGGGCTAATGATGAGAGGCATTTGGGGGGCTAATGATGAGAGGCATTTGGGGGGCTAATGATGAGAGGCATTTGCGGGGCTAATGATGAGAGGCATTTGCGGGGCTAATGATGAGAGGCATTTGCGGGGCTAATGATGAGAGGCATATGGGGGCTAATGATGAGAGGCATATGGGGGCTAATGATGAGAAGCATATGGGGGCTAATGATGAGAGGCATAAGGGGGCTAATGATGAGAGGCATATGGGGCTAATGATGAGAGGCATATGGGGGCTAATGATGAGAGGCATATAGGGGCTAATGATGAGAGGCATAAGGGGGCTAATGATGAGAGGCATAAGGGGGCTAATGATGAGAGGCATTTGGGGGGCTAATGATGAGAGGCATATGGGGGCTAATGATGAGAGGCATTTGGGGGGCTAATGATGAGAGGCATATGGGGGCTAATGATGAGAGGCATATGGGGGTTAATGATGAGAGGCATATGGGGGCTAATGATGAGAGGCATTTGGGGGGCTAATGATGAGAGGCATTTGGGGGGCTAATGATGAGAGGCATATGGGGCTAATGATGAGAGGCATATGGGGGCTAATGATGAGAGGCATATGGGGCTAATGATGAGAGGCATTTGGGGGGCTAATGATGAGAGGCATATGGGGCTAATGAGAGGCATATGGGGGCTAATGATGAGAGGCATATGGGGGCTAATGATGAGAGGCATATGGGGGCTAATGATGAGAGGCATATGGGGCTAATGATGAGAGGCATATGGGGCTAATGATGAGAGGCAGCATATGGGGGCTAATGATGAGAGGCAGCATATGGGGCTAATGAGGCATAAGGGCTGATATGGGTGCTAATGAGAGGCATGGGGGCTGATATGGGAGTGATGAGAGGCATAATGGGGGCTAATAAGAGGCATAATAACAGTGTCATCCACAGATGCCCCCATAACAGTGTGTCTTCCACAGATCCACCATAACAGTGCGCTTGCGCACTGATGAGAGACAGAAAGAAGGGGAAAGAATCCGCAGAAGCAAGCAGAGGACGGCACAGCAGCTGACGACTGAATGGCTTCTTTTGTAAGTAAATAGTTTTAGTATAAATGTATCCCTGCATACCGCAATTCTCTGGTATTTTGTAATCTTATTTATATATACTTAATTTGTTTTTGCCCCCCCATTTTTGACTGTGGTATCTTTGTGCCCCCCCCTATATATTGTTCCTAGAGTCGCCACTGGATAAATGTAAGTGAATCCAGTAAATCCTGCACATATGTAGGTTGCTGAAGCTGACATCTCAGCAGGTCCAATAAATTCTTGATAAATCTGGTGACAGGGCAGGACAAGTAAGTGTTGTCATCTGGAGGAGACTTTCCTGGGAAACCCTTGCTGTGTGCTGGCATTATCCTGCTGAAAAATGGCAGTTGGAAGACTTGCCAAGAGAGGAACACATGTGTCCGCTGGATGTCCTGCACATATCGCTCTGCTATTAGTGTCCCTCGTATCACTGCAAGGGTGACTGTCGTATGCGGTGGCTCACCATCCCATTCCTCCCCTATTGGTAGAACTTGGCTGGTCCAAATTTATGCCAATGGAGGAGCAGAGTTAGTTAGAGCAGTTTAAAAAGAAGAGAGTGAGCAATGACCCTGCTCCTCTAGGCCATGAGGACTACAGAATGACCAAGCAAAGAAACTATACAGACTCTGCTGCAAGGTGAGGGGAAACACGTTAAGACAGCACCACCACAGTGCAGGACAGGCATAGCTAGAAGCCTGCATCATACACTGGACACCTACAGCTACAGGTACCAGAGTACAGCTGTAGGGAAGGGAATCAGGAGAGAGAGACATTGTTAGCTAATTACCTTCTGATTGTCATCTTCTGCCACTATGATCTGGGAGGAGAAATTGCACTTTGTTATGAACTGCGGCTGCATCTGCTGCTATTTATTTTTTGCACTTAGTAAATAAAGATGTTCTTTGTTCTATGATCTCTGCATGGTTCCTTCATATTACTTTTTCACTGCACTGAACCCCAGGTAGCAATAGACTCAGGGTAGGGCCGTAGATAATTTTTTTTCCTGGGGGGGGGGGGTTCAGCTTTCTCAAATTACACTAGTGTGGGGCTGGCAGGTGGCACTGCAGGAGGCGGAGCACAGGGGTGTGATTAGGGTGTGCCCAGGGACACCCGACACACCCCGTGCGCACGCCTATGCAGCCCAGGGGCGGATTAAGTGCATGATGGGCCCGGGGCTGTCTACCCAACTTGGGCCCCCCTCCATTTTAGTGCTTCATGAGCGCCACAGTCTCTTCTTAGGCCATATGACATCTTCAGACTAAAAAAAAATACTCCAAATTGGGTCCTAAACTGAAAAATTTTGTCGCCAAACTTAAAATACATATAATTGTAATAAAAAAGACATGGAGGAGAATACAGCACCACATACCTCTTACATCCAGTGACATCTCCTGTCATGTAGACCTTCTTTTTCCTCTTCTCCTCCATTTGACCCAGACCACCATGGCAAATTCTTTCAGCCGCATCTCGTCTCTACAGTTTGTAACACAGACACGTTAGATTTCTCAATTTTTCCATCAAACTCCTCATCCTGGTGTCCCCACAGTGTCATCCTGCCACCCCCAATTCTGTGCCCGTTGTGCCCCCCAATGCCCCAGGTACTATACTGCTGAAAAAATAGTGACCCTAATAGACACAATTGGGGTAATTTATCAAACTGGTGTAAAGTAGAACTGGATTTCCAAAATATGAAAGGTGGAATCTGATTGGCTGCTATGGGCAACTAAGCCAATTCTGCGTTACACCAGTTTGATAAATTACCCCAAATGTTCCTATAGTGTCCATAGCAGCTATAATGTCCCCTAGAGTGCCCCCAGTAATAATAACACCCTCTATTGTGCTCCAGGCAATAATCCCTGTATAGTGTCCCCAGAAATAATAGAATTGCCCCTACAGAGCCTCCCCAATAGCAACACCCCATATAGTAATTTCCACCACACTGCCCCCCCATAGTAATTTGCCCCCACACAGTAATTTCCCCCAAACTGCCCCATATAGTAGTTTGCCCCCACACAGTAATTTTCCCCACACTGCCTCCACATAGTAATTTCCACCACACTGCCCCCACATAGTAATTTGCCCCCACATAGTAATTTGTCTTCAAATAGCAATTTCCCCACACTGTTCCCACATAGCAATTTCCCCACACTGCCCCCACATAGAAATTTGCCCCCACATAGTAATTTGCCCCGACATAGCAATTTTCCCCCACATAGCAATTTCCCCACACTGTTCCCACATAGCAATTTCCCCACACTGCCCCAACATAGTAATTTGCCCTTACATAGCAATTTCCCCACACTGCCCCCACATAGTAATTTGCCCCCACATAGCAATTTCCCAACACTGTCCCCACATAGAAATTACCCCACACTGTCCCCACATAGTAATTACCCCCACACTGCCCCCACACAATAGTTTCCCCACACTGCCAACATATAGAAATTTGCCCCCACATAGTAGTCCCTCCCATAATAATTTGCCCCCACACTGCCCCCACATAGCAATTTCCCCCCACACTGCCCCATCTAGTAATTTGCCACCACATAGTAGTCCCTCTCATAATAATTTGCCCCCACATAATAATTTGCACCCACATAGTATTCCCTCCCATAATAATTTGGCCCCATACAGCCCCCACATTCCCCCCCATCATGTACTCGATTAATCTTCCCTAATATGTCCTCCTGTGTGTCCCCCCCCCCCCCCACATGTCCCCCAAAGTAGGCACATGAAATAAAAAAAATAAAAAATGAACAAAAAATGAAAAGCTAAATACTCACCTATGTCCAGGGCCAGGCGCTTGCTCACAGAGGAAGGCGGGATGAGTCAGGCGCATCACAGTGCTGCGTCCCGGCACAGGCGCACGATGACGTCATCACGCACGCCTGCGCCGGGATTTCACTACCGCATAGGCCTCAGGCCTACAAGGCCTGAAGCCTATGGCGGTGATTGGCGACTGGAGAGGGAGCTATGCGCTCCCGTGCCCCGCCGCAGTAATACAGTATGTGGGCGTTCGGGTCAGCGGCACGCCTGGGGGGGTTTGAACCCCCCTATCCGCCCCCTTATCTACGCCCCTGACTCAAGGTGTACACCGTGACACAACATAACAGCATCTTGTCAGGGCCACTACAACTCCCATCCTCTATAATAGGTTCTCAGGGGTACTTCTGTATTAAAATACGGTGATGAGACGTACTCTTTTCCTGCACATGTCAACTTGTTCGGTTAAAAAAAAAAGTCCAGCAATGATATTTAAAACGGCCAGGAATGTCCGGCTTTTTGGGGGCATACTTAAACTTTATTTCAGTGTTTATATGTGTGTAACCCTGTGAAGTTACACCGGCTGCGTTATCTGAAATTTCCAGTAGATGGACTCAGTATGCTGTTAATAAGACATTGAGCATTGATCACATGACTGGCTGAAATGAGTCACATGGTTAGTGACATCATCGCAGGTCCTAAAACGACGCTGGCTGCACAGCTCAAAAGAGGAAGGTCCTGGAAAAGTTTCTAGAAGCTACGATTTGCTCAGCCAGAGAGAGGACATGGGTCTGGCATTGAGAGACTGCAGCACAGAGATAGAACCTGGCGGAGAGAACTTACTTCACCCAAGATCACACCTGCTGAGAGAGGGACCGCTGGCAAAGACAAGCACTGAGTCCAGACGTCTGGTGAATCCAGTGAGAGGAGATTGCTGCGGACTGGCCTGGTAAATGGTGTTGTGAGGGTAAGTCAAACCTCTCCCTGTATCACCACAGGGCACCTGTCTCCTCACTCACAGTAAAGACTCTGAGGTCCAGTGACGGACATTACACAGCTCAGGCTGCTTCAGTGACCCTGCGGAGCAGGACTTATAAGGGCCCCAACTCTCCTATGTGCACCAACGGCCATTAGGGCGAAGATAGGGGGTGGGACGCAGGTGTGCTAGTGGGTGGGTGAGGAAGAATCCACATTACCCTGTTATTTGTGTTACGCTATTGTATTTTCCTATGTATGTTGGTTCATTTAGTTACACACTATATAAAGTTAATTCCAGTTAGGCTGTGTCAGTCTCATTTGCACCAAGTATGTTCCCAGTGGAGCCTCACATCCCTACCCTGGATGCTCCACTGGGTGGAGGCACTGCCGCAGACATGTACCCCAACTCCCAGATAGCGGAGGCTCAGGATCCGCCTGTCAGGCATAGTGAGTTAACTAGGGTTAGGGACCCCATAGACACTAGGGGGCGCCCCCAAAACCCCGTTACATATGGAGGCACTGCTGAGATCAATTGGGGTACAACCAGTGAGAATAGATTAAATCCTCAGGCCACTCCCTCCTTTGCAAAAGAGTATGTACCAGCAAAGAAATGTACCATTGCAGCAAGCTGTGATGTTATGCAGAGTCCCATCCTGCTGTGAGATGAATCACGTCATCTTGTGTATAGAACTTCGATTGGGAATAGAAATGGCGACCGTCAGGGATATCCTGCGGGATTCTGAAGGCCAAACTTACATGTTAATATATTGTCATACGGACTTGGGAGACCATGAGAGGCCTACCAACATTCATTTATATGGAGCCCCGGATGAAGGATGCTCTTTAGTGTACGCTCTACTTGAGAAGAAAGAAAGGGTCTTGCTGCAACAACCCTTTAAATTAGAACAGAGAGATTATGTCACAGAAAATTATTCTAAGCTCCTGACTCCTATCTCCGGAAAGGCCGGAGCCATTCCTAAACAAGCTGCCCATCCTCCTAGAGAACGGGGGATGATTACTCCTAAAGCAGAATTTCATCCATCTACAGCATTACTGAAACCAGACAACCCTGAAGTCCGCACCCCGCCTACAGGAGGTAGTGATGTATCGGACATACTCCAGAAACTCTCAGAAGCCATAGTGACGGCAAACCACACCCATAGTTACCGCAAACTAAAGGTGTTTTCTGGGAATCAGCCTGTTCCTTCAGGAGAAGAGCCTTTTGAGGTCTGGAAGGATAATGCTATGCAGTTGTTGGAGGAATGGTCTTGTACAGATACCATAAAGAAACAGCGGTTGGTGGAGAGTCTTCGTTTTCCCGCTACAGACATGATAAGACTGTACAAGGGAGTAAATGGGCAAGCTACTGTGCACGACTATCTACAAGTTTTGCAGGATGCTTATGGGAAATCAGAAGATTTGGATGATCTGCTGGTTAAGTTCCTAGCCACTAAGCAGAAGGAGCATGAAAAAGCCACTGACTATATCAACCGGTTACAGCTATCGCTTGGAAAGTTATTCCATAAAGGAGCAGTCCCTGCCTCTGAGTTGGATGCTCGGCTATCTAAGAAAATTCAGAGAGGTGGCTTAATCAATAATCCAATTATGATTCTGCTGAGAGCCAAGTTGGATGATAAAGTCCTGCCTTATTGGAAGTGGGGGGCAACACAGGAAGACTCAGAAAAAACTGTTTCCTGAGGATTCACCCCGCCGAGGGGATTCCTTTAAATGTGGAAAGTCAGTGCATTTTCAGCGGGAGTGCCCTGCGAACTCCATGGAGGTGGATGTGGAGGTGCTGGCAACCGAGCTTGAGGAGACTCAAATGACCAGGTCTTACAAGCGAAGGAAGACCCGGCCTACATATGGGTTATCTGTAGGAACCAAGATTGGGCCTAAATCTTTGATACACGTGCAAGTAGAAGGAATTCAGGCTTCAGCATTGCTAGATACAGGTTCTCAAGTCACCATTATCTACCGAGACTTCTATGAATGTCATTTGAAACACATTCCTATGGAACCTGCAGGAGAGTTTCAGCTATGGGGCGTTGGTTCTCAAGCTCAACCTGTGGAGGGATGCATAAAAGTGACCATAACTATTCCCCAGTTAAACACTGGGATAATATGTCCTATGGAGCTGGAAGCTTTAATATGCCCTGCAGCCAGGAAAGTGTGTGCCCCAATAATATTGGGCACTAATGCAAAGATGGTACAGGATGTATTCAAGGCCTATCTGACAGAAGTGGGAGATGTCTCCTTAGACCGACTGATGGAGGTCAGCCCTGTCCTAGGGAAAGAGTGTAGACGACTAGCCCTTGAAACAAAACCAGGGTCGTGCCACTATTCAGGAACAGAACCTGAATTTGTGAAGCCTGGTGAGACCAAAACCTTACGAGCCATAGCCTCAATGCACCATGAAATGTTGGGGGGAACTGGACAATACCTTATTGAGTCTCTGCCTGAAGAGGATCAGAAGAAAGGGTGGACTCTCATACCTGAGGTAAAAGATTGGCGGAAAAGGTGGTGTCGGAGCTTTCCTGTGATGGTACAGAATTTAACCCCCACGGAAATCCGGATTGATCGTCATCAGAAGATTGGTGTGATACACCTTTTGGATCAAGTTTCGTCCATCATGTCTGTGAGTGCAGAACAGAAGGATCATGTGAAAGCACCTTTAGATTTTGATCTAGAAGATTCTCCTCTACCACAGGAGTGGAAAGACAGCCTTCGTTCAAAACTGGTCACCCGAGAGGGAGTGTTTTCCAGAGCAGAGATGGACGTGGGGTGTTCTAAGAGTGCCACCCATACTATAAGACTTGCTGATTCTACTCCTTTCAGAGAAAGGTCAAGAAGAATACCCCCTCGAGATGTGGAAGATGTCCGGGACATACTCCAGCAGATGGAAGGAGCAGGCATCATCACAGAGTCTCGGAGCCCCTATGCCTCACCTATTGTGGTAGTGAGAAAAAAGAATGGTTCAGTTCGGCTATGTGTGGACTACCGTACTTTGAACAAGAGGACTGTGCCAGATCAGTACACTTTGCCCCGGATAGAGGATCTTCTGAACGCCCTATCTGGCAGCCAGTGGTTCAGTGTGCTTGACTTGAGGTCTGGATATTATCAGGTACCCATGAAGAAGGAGGATCAGGAAAAGACAGCTTTTATCTGCCCTTTGGGGTTTTTCCAGTTTACCAGAATGCCACAGGGAGTCACAGGAGCTCCTGCTACTTTTCAGAGGCTGATGGAGAAAACTGTGGGGGATATGAATCCCAAAGAGTGTCTAGTGTATTTAGATGACCTAATTGTTTTCGGGAAGACACCAGAGGAGCATGAACAAAGATTGCTAAAGGTGTTGGATCGACTTCAAGCTGAAGGCCTGAAGCTATCAGTGGACAAATGCCGATTTGCCCAGAACTCTGTCACTTATGTGGGGCATATAGTCTCCGCTGAAGGAGTAGCCACCGATCCTGCTAAAATTGAAGCAGTGTTGAATTGGCCAAGAACAGATAACATCAGTGAGTTGCGGTCCTTTCTCGGATTCTGTGGTTACTACCGAAGGTTTGTGAAAGACTACTCAAAGATTGCTCGAGAGTTACATGACCTACTGAAGATTACCTCTGACGTAACGGGTGCTAAGGCACCATCTCCTAAAGACCCCTTTGGAGAGAAATGGACTTCAGGATATGAAGATGCCTTTCTGACATTGAAGAAGAGACTTACAGAAGCTCCTGTTTTAGCCTATGCAGACCCTGAGAAACCATATATCCTCCATGTGGATGCCAGTATGGAAGGTCTAGGGGGTGTACTGCACCAAAGTTATCCAGAAGGATTGAGGCCGGTGGCTTACATAAGTAGAAGTCTTACAGGTGCAGAGAAGAACTATCCAGTCCATAAATTGGAATTTCTGGCACTCAAGTGGTTCATCGTGGATAAGCTACATGACTATTTGTATGGAGCAACATTCGAAGTAAGGACTGACAACAATCCACTTACCTACATTCAGACTACAGCTAAGCTGGATGCCACAGGACATAGGTGGTTGGCTGCCTTATCAAGCTACAGTTTCAGCCTGAAGTACAAGCCTGGGCCCAAGAATGTCAGCGCAGATGCCCTGTCCCGCAGACCTAGACTCCCTCCTCACCAAGAAGAAGAGGAGTGGGAAGAGATCCCTGGGCCGGGGGTAGGAGCCTTTTGTCAGATGTATGTGGTGGCCGACAGTCAAGAAGAGTTTGCCGAGCTAAGGGGGATAGACTCCATTAGCCACTCTCCAGAAGCCGTGCCTGAGGTGTTCCATGCTCCAGTCATGCTTCAACAGTGGTCCAGTATAACCACAGAAGACAAGAAGAAGGCTCAAGCGCAGGACTGGTATATTGGGATAGTTATCAGAGCAATAAAGACTAAGAATCCTAAATTGCTGACTTCTCTACCTGTGAGTCAAAGAGAATTATACCGAAGAGAATGGAGCCGACTACATCTTGAAGATGGATTACTCTATAGGGTCGTGAAGTATCATGATCACCCTGACAGAAAACAATTGGTACTACCCCACAGATACCGTGGCATGGTCCTGAGAGCTCTCCACGATCAACATGGGCATCTCGGGGTGGACAAGACCTATGGCCTAGTACAAGATCGGTTCTATTGGCCTCGCATGAGGGAACATGTCGAGCAACATGTAAAGACATGCAGGAGGTGTATCCAGAGGAAGACCCTGCCTGTGAGAGCTGCCCCTATGGGTCATCTGAAAAGTACGGGACCCATGGATCTTGTGTGCATGGACTATCTCGGCATTGAGAGCGATACAGCGGGAATTGGAAATGTGCTGGTGGTAACGGACCATTTCACCAGATATGCTCAAGCCTTCCCCACTAAAGATCAAAAAGCTGTGACTGTAGCCAAAGTCCTTTGGCAGAAGTATTTTATTCACTATGGACTACCCAATCGGATACACTCTGATCAAGGTAGAGACTTTGAGAGTAAGTTGATCAAGGAGCTGTTGGACATGTTGCAGGTGCAGAAGTCCAGAACCACACCTTATCATCCGGAGGGTGATGCACAGCCAGAACGGTTCAATAGGACCCTCCTAGATATGCTAGGGACTCTCAAGCAAGTCGAGAAGCGGTCTTGGAGTAAACATGTGGAAGCCATGGTCCACGCATACAACTGTACAAGGCATGAATCTACAGGGTTCTCACCCTATTTTCTAATGTTCGGAAGAGAAGCTCGATTACCGATAGATGTCCGTTTGGGAGTGTCTCCTGATGGAACAGATTCAACTTCACACTTTCAATATGTGAGGAACCTCAAACAAAACCTTCATCGGGCCTATGAGTTGGCCACCCAAGCTGCAGCAAAAATGGAAGAACGGAACAAAAGAAGGTATGATTCTAAGGTGAGATATCGGGAGATTCAAGCAGGGGATAAAGTTCTTCTCCGGAATCTAGGTGTGCCTGGAAAACACAAACTGGCTGACAGATGGAAAGATACCCTGTTTGAGGTTGTGTCCAAACTGGAAGGACTGCCAGTGTACAACATTAGGGGCCCGGAGGGCCAAATAAAGGCTTGGCATAGAAACCATCTGCTTCCAGTTGTGTATGCTGATGAAGAGGAAGAGAGTAGTGAAGAACTGGAGGAAAACCCAGCAGAGAGTCCTGGAAATGGGGCAGAGGAGACCCCGGGAACTCCCAGTGCAGAGGATCGGTGGTGGTCATCACCCGCAGAAGAAACACAGCAATTGCCTCCTTTAACTCCGGTGGTTCCACAAAGTCCCGGAACCTCTCCTGGGTCACAAAGTTCTCCAAGGTTGAATCCAGAAAGTCCATGTTTTGTGCCTGGAACTTCCCTTAGAGACTCTACTTCGAAGGCAGGAGTCGAAGTCCCACAGTTGATGTCCCAAGATCCTCTCCCACAGCGAGAACTGAGACACAGTACCAGAGTGCGGCAACCCCCTAGGGCCTTAGTTTATGATAATATAGGAGAGCCCAGTTATGCCCCGCTGACACAAGCAGCATCTAAAATGGCCACTTTCTTACATGCACTAGCTGAAGTGGTAAATGTTAGTGACTCTTTACCCTAAATAAATAGCTAGCTAGGATATTACTGTGCCAACTGTACTGTATGTATGCTAAACATTTTTCTGTTGAATTTTTGTTAAGCCCCTGGCTCGGACTTGCCAGTGGAAGGCAAGTATTTTTCAAGGGGGAGCATGTAACCCTGTGAAGTTACACCGGCTGCGTTATCTGAAATGCCCAGTAGATGGACTCAGTATGCTGTTAATAAGACATTGAGCATTGATCACATGACTGGCTGAAATGAGTCACATGGTTAGTGACATCATCGCAGGTCCTAAAACGACGCTGGCTGCACAGCTCAAAAGAGGAAGGTCCTGGAAAAGCTTCTAGAAGCTACGATTTGCTCAGCCAGAGAGAGGACATGGGTCTGGCATTGAGAGACTGCAGCACAGAGATAGAACCTGGCGGAGAGAACTTACTTCACCCAAGATCACACCTGCTGAGAGAGGGACCGCTGGCAAAGACAAGCACTGAGTCCAGACGTCTGGTGAATCCAGTGAGAGGAGATTGCTGCGGACTGGCCTGGTAAATGGTGTTGTGAGGGTAAGTCAAACCTCTCCCTGTATCACCACAGGGCACCTGTCTCCTCACTCACAGTAAAGACTCTGAGGTCCAGTGACGGACATTACATAGCTCAGGCTGCTTCAGTGACCCTGCGGAGCAGGACTTATAAGGGCCCCAACTCTCCTATGTGCACCAACGGCCATTAGGGCGAAGATAGGGGGTGGGACGCAGGTGTGCTAGTGGGTGGGTGAGGAAGAATCCACATTACCCTGTTATTTGTGTTACGCTATTGTATTTTCCTATGTATGTTGGTTCATTTAGTTACACACTATATAAAGTTAATTCCAGTTAGGCTGTGTCAGTCTCATTTGCACCAAGTATGTTCCCAGTGGAGCCTCACATCCCTACCCTGGATGCTCCACTGGGTGGAGGCACTGCCGCAGACATGTACCCCAACTCCCAGATAGCGGAGGCTCAGGATCCGCCTGTCAGGCATAGTGATTTAACTAGGGTTAGGGACCCCATAGACACTAGGGGGCGCCCCCAAAACCCCGTTACATGTGTGTTTTTTTATGGTCCAGTATGAACAGGACAGGCCGTGGAGAGGTTAGTGTAACTCTGCTAGGGCTGTTCTTACTTACCGCTCCTTGGTCTTATGCTCCGGGAGCCCTCTGTGTCCTGACAGCATTCAGCGTGAGGTTGTTGTACTCACAGTCATGCACTGTGACCTCACTCTGAACGGCGCCTGGTCAGTACAGAGCTACAAGAGGAATGTGCCGGATCTCCAGAGTGTTGGTGCTTTCTGGAACAGGAAAGGTAGGTTTTATTTATTTATTTTTTGTCTGATCTCAGGTCTGATTTATGCAATGGAGGTAGAAATCTGTTTTAGTGGGCCATTACTTTGGAGTCTAACCTGAGGTCTGATTGATAGAGTGCAGATGTTATAGGGGCCATTACTTTGGGGTTTACTCTAAAGTCTGATTTATGAAGTGGATGTTACAGGGGGCATTACTTTGGGGTTTAATCTGAGTTTTGATTGATAAGGGGAAGTGTTAAAGGGGCCATGATATTGGGGTCTAATCTGAGGTCTGATTGATGGAGGGGGGAGTGTTATAGTGACTATTACTTTGGGGTCTGATCTGAGGTGTGATTGAAAGGGGTGTTATATAGAAGTCATGATTTAAGGACTGATCTGAGGTCTGATTGATGAAGGGGGGTCTAATATAGGGCCATGACTTTGAGGTCTGATTTAAGGGATTGAGGAGTAGCGGTTATAGGAGCTATGAATTTTCTGATCTGATCTGAGATCTAATTTAAAGGATGGAGGGGTGGGGATTGTAGATAGCCACATTAATTCGAGGCTAACCTGGGGTGGGATCTGCTCTGAGGTTTGATGCCTAAAGTCTGCATTAGGTCTCATCATTTTCTAGTTCTGTAGCTGTGTCTTTTTGTACTTTTATCTTGGCAGTACAGTATTTTTGGCGCCAAAATGGACACAGTATTAGAAAACACTGCAGGATGGCAGTGTGAAAGGGGCAGGTGGATGGGGGGTTCTTTGTTATAGAGGGTGGGGATTGACTGCAGAAACAATGAGTGAAGTCAGTTATTTAACCTGGTCTCCTTGTCCCTAATGTAAAATCTGTAATAGTCCCATCCAGGGGCGTAGCTATAGGGGGTGCAGAGGTAGCAGTCGCTACCGGGCCCAGGAGCCTGAGGGGGCCCAAAAACCCTTGTGCCACATAAGACACTGACATTATAGAAAGTGCATGCTTTTCAATTTACACCTCTGGCTGGAGGGAAAGGGTTAGGTCAAGAATTTGGCATGAGGGGGTGCCCTTTCAATGTTTGCCTCTGGCAGCAGGAAGGCTATGTGCTCACCTGCCCCTTGCCAACTGTCACGAGTTGGAGGTCCCAGGAGAGACCACCGCGTCGTCAAGCAATAAACGGAAATCAGGTACAGACACATAAGAGTTTATTGCACAAACATACATGGAAGGCAGCACAGACAAAACATGAGCTCTATGTACCGTCAGCACAGTGGGAGAAAACCCCCACTGCGCCACTGTCTAGTAATACTCCAGAGGGGCGTAACTAAGCAACTCCTGGTTTTCACTAGAGCCCTAGATGGTAGGGTTAGACTTAGCCGCAGAAAGTTGCCAGGGTCCACTCTGGAGCGTGACCTAGACAGTGACAGCAGGAGCGAATGGACAACAGGTACCAGAAGGTACCGACGGCACATAGGCAAACATAACAGACAGGTAAATACAAAACAGGGGAACTAATAATACAAACAGGAGTTCACGCAAGGGAGCAGGAGTGGCAATGAGCAGAGAAGGACTTGCTCCACCAGTAGTAATCTGCATGGCCTTGTCATGCCACTCTGCTGCAAAGGCTTGCTGAACACAGACATCAGAATAAACACAAAGTAACTAAAACATAACTGGCAGAACAGAAAGACAGGAAAAAGGACGCAAATGAACAAGTAGGGAAACTCACAGAGCACAGACAGACAGACGCAGATCCCATGGGTCAGCAGTAGGGATCGACCGATTATCGGTTTGGCCGATATTATCGGCCGATATTGAGGATTTTGAACGTTATTGGCATCTATTTTGCCGATATACCGATAACGTATTGGGAACACAGAACGCGCTGCTCTCAGCGCGTTCTGTGTTCCCTCCGCAGCACAGGGGAGAAGGAAGTAGTGTCTCCTCCCCCTGTGATGCTGCTGCCGCTGCCTCCAATGACAGGACGGAAGACAAGAGGAGGGGAGGGGCTGTGGCCGCTGCGCCACCAATGAAGATGAGTCTTTCATTAATTCAAATACAGGAGGCGGGAGCTGGCTGCAGAATCACATAGCCAGCTCCTGACCTCTATGAACGGCAGCTGCGGTCCGCGGTAGTTAACCTCTTAGGTGCCGCGGATCGCAGCTACCGCTCATAGAGGTCGGGAGCCGGCTATGTGATTCTGCAGCCAGCTCCCGCCTCCTGTATGTGAAAGAGAGGTATCTTCATTGGTGGCGCAGTGCGCCCCCCCCCCCCTCAAGCCCCCTAGTATTAATCATTGGTGGCGCAGTGCGCCCCCCACCCCCATCCCAATAGTAAAAACATTAGTGGCGCAGTGCGCCCCCCCCCCCAGTTCTAATCATTGGTGGCAGTGGCCACAGGATCCCCTCTCCCCTGCTCCTCCGATCGGAGCCCCAGCAGTGTAAGCCTGGGGCTCCGATCGGTTACCATGGCAGCCAGGACGCTATTGAAGCCCTGGCTGCCATAGTCAGCTCCATGCTGCTGTGTGCACTAGGGCTGTCGAATATAATCGATGCAGCGATGCATCGCGATTCGACCCCCGGCGATTCTGCATCGATGCGGTTGCTTTAAATAATCGATGCATGTTGATGACGTCAGCGTCGCGTCCGCCGTGCAGAGCCGAGTCGGAAAAAAAAGTTTTTTGGCGCCTTCTTTCCCGCCTCCCGCCTCCCGCTGACGTGACGACAGTGACACCCCCCTCCCCCTGTGTAAATCTTTATTGGATCACACGAACCAAAAAAAAAAAAAAAAAACACACCTACCTGACCTCATGTTGTCTGTGGCTGTGGCACATTGCCCGCTTGTCTGTCTGACCTGCTGTGGCCTGCCCTTTACCAATCATTATCCAGTGTCATGTGTGTGTTTTCTTTTTTTTTTGGTATTCTGTGGTGACTGTTTGTGATCCCATAAAGATTTGTCCAAGGTTTTCAGATTCAGTTGCCAATTTTTTCGGTCAAGGATTTTCCAGCTTCCTCTAATGGTGGCGTGGCTTGGCTTCAGTTGGTGTATGCGACTATGCGTGGTAGAGTGCAGGTAAAATTTTCTGTTAAGTCACTGTGTGATGACAAGCTTTTCAATTTCTAGCACTGGGGAGAATGGTATTATTTTTTAAGATTGTGTCGGACACAATCTTCAAAAATGTGTCCATTCCATTGAATTTTCTAACTTGATGTACTGTCTATCTTTTGAATGTCAATTTTTAGGGGGGCTCAACTTAAAACCTCAGCCAAATATTCTAAAAGTGTATTTATTTGATTAAAGACAACTGACGCCCGCCAAGCCACCAGAGGAAGGCAAATCATTGAAAGAATAAATTGAAACTTAAAACCTGGAGTAAATCTTTATTGGATCACACAAATACACATTCACACAAACCAAAAAAACACACACCGACCTTCTGACATCATGTCTGACTATGGTGGCTGTGCCACATTGCCCGTCCTGTGGCCTGCCCTTTACCATTATGATTCAGTGAGGAGGATGTGTGTTTATTTTTTTTCTGGTATTCTGTGGTGTGTGTTTGTGATCCCATAAAGATTTGTCCAAGGTTTTCAGATTCAGTTGAAAATGTATTCTGTCAAGGATTTTCCAGCTTCCTCTAATGGTGGCATGGCTTGGCTTCAGTTGATGTATCGTGGTAGAGTGCTTGCTGAGTGCTCAGTGCAGGTAACGTTTTCTGTAAAGTGACAACTCTGAGAGCTTATAGCACTGATCTAGACGTACTACCCATCTGGTGCTGGTGGTGGTGCTGGTGCTGGTGCTGGTGGTGGTGCTGGTGGTGGTGCTGGTGGTGGTGCTGGTGCTGGTGGTGGTGCTGGTGGTGGTGCTGGTGGTGGTGCTGGTGGTGGTGCTGGTGGTGGTGCTGCTCCTGCTGCCAAAACAATCACGGTGAACCAGGAAGTTCTGCAACACAGACAACTTGAACACACTGTGTGACAGACAGTTCCTGACTGGCAAACATCACAGTGAGTGAACCTATAACACAGTCACTGACTGTGTTATAGGTTCACTGACTCACTGTGATGTTTTACAGTCAGGAACTGAAGTGCTCCTTTTTTTGTAGGTACTGTTTAATATTATATAATATATAATATATATTATATGGTAAAACTATTGTAAAACTTATAAACTAACTGCACCAGCCAGGCCAGCACAACAGTTTAATGTTACAGAGACACTGACAGTACTGTTTTAAATAAATACTGTTGTCTGCTGCACTGTTTTGTTCATTCAGACTTTGCTATATGATATGCAGGGAACTTGGTATGATTTGTTTAAATAGCAGATACAAATAAATATTTTTGTGCAATTTCTGACTGATTGAATTAATTTTTTGATGTAAAATTGAAAAACAAGGGGACTTGGGTAATAATCTTGATGCATCGTGATGCATCGCCGAATCGAATCGAATCGTGGACTTGATAATCGTAATCGCATCGAATCGTGAGACGAGTGAAGATGCGCAGCCCTAGTGTGCACAGAGCACAGGGCAGCAGGGAGAGTGCGAGATCCTATTCACTCTGATAGAGATCTATCAGGGTGAATGGGACAAGGGTTCTAGTCCCTAAGGGGGCTAAAAGTTAGTAAAAAAAAAAAAAAACACAAAAATATTAAGTATAAATGAAAAAGATTTACAAAAAAAATAAAATAATAATACACGTTAACAATAAACATTAATTTTCAGCAGATTTGTGTAGGAAATTTTTTTTTTTTCCTCAAAAATAAAAATACCCAGAATATCGGTATAAATTATCGGCTATCGGCCTGAAAGTTGACAAATTATCGGTATCGGCCCTAAAAAATCAATATCGGTCGATCCCTAGTCAGCAGCATGGGAGACAGAGTACAAACCAGGAGCAGAGCAGGACAAGACAACACACACCAGGAGAGCTGACACAGAACTGAGGAAAGCTCAGCCTTATATACAGGTTCCATGGGTGCAGCAGAGAGACCACACCCATGGAGCAGACAGAGAATTAACTCCTAATAGGAAAACAGGGGAGTTAACCCATATAGAACCACAAATGACACACAGGAACAGAACTTCAGCGAGGAGCGCCGAACGAGCAAGAACGGAAGGTCACAGTCAAAGGTAACGACTGTGACACCAACAAGCACTAAAGGAATGGGGGCCCAAGCTGAACTCTTGCACCAGGGCCCGTGAGCCTTTAGCTACGCCCCTGGTCCCATCTATAGTGTGCCATCTATTAATCCTGGTGTCTTCTTATATGGCAGGGGAGGTGGCACACTCCTGACCAAAGACATATGCACATGATGTAGCAAAAAAGGGATCCGCTCACCTCTGTTCTCTCAGGATAGGTGCTCCAAACCAAATATTGAGACACCCCTCAAAATTGGATATAATTGGTAGGAAAGTATGGAATGGGCACTCGTATATATGGAAAATATAGGACACTAATTTATTCATAAAACATGCAATACAATAAGATTACAATATTAAAAGACAATGTATCCAAACACAGTATGCTTGTTCTCACTATTTGAGAAAGTATGGTTAATAACCGATTCGGGCAGGGGCTGATTGCTCCAAACTCTCTCTCTGATATTCCCCAATGTGGGCCTGATAGGTCCTGGATATTGGATGCGTGCTGTTGAATTTGGAGAGAAATTGGCGCAGACAGCCTCCGCTCACTTAGGTAATATTTCTCCTACAAACTTCATAAAATAATCACGTACACCACACCAAATATAAAAATAATGACATAAGTCAGTCCTATATTTAATAAAAAATAGCACCGTTATGCTATTAAATCACTAGACATTGATGGTGTCCTATGTCAGTGCAAAGTCTGTCCAGGGATGAGTATTCAAAGAGCGCTCCACGTATTTGTTACTTTTTACGTGCTTGATACTTTTTATGAACTGTGTCTAATTCCTGTTGTGCCGGCTCAAAAGGTCCTTAGTAAATGCCTAATACAGTTCGTTCACTGTAGAAGGCGAAGTGAACGAACTGTATTAGGCATTTACTAAGGACCTTTTTTTGTCAGCAATTGAATCTTAACAAATTGTAACAGCATACAGCCGGCACAACAGGAATTAGACACAGTTCATAAAAAGTATCAAGCACGTAAAAAGTAACAAATACGTGGAGCGCTCTTTGAATACTCATCAAACTGACATAGGACACCATCAATGTCTAGTGATTTAATAGCATAACGGTGCTATTTTTTATTAAATATAGGACTGACTTATGTCATTATTTTTATATTTGGTGTGGTGTACGTGATTATTTTATGAAGTTTGTAGGAGAAATATTACCTAAGTGAGCGGAGGCTGTCTGCGCCAATTTCTCTCCAAATTCAACAGCACGGATCCAATATCCAGGACCTATCAGGCCCACGTTGGGGAATATCAGAGAGAGAGTTTGGAGCAATCAGCCCCTGCCCAAGTATATTTAAACCACATTCAGTGGTTTCCTCCCGAACCGCCCGAGCCAGGTGAATATAGCGCTCCGTTCGGCAGTTGAAGTAGACGAATTCCATACGAAATGCCAATAACTTTTTTTTTTTGTATATTCTTTATTTCTAAAGAATTTTTCAATAGGTTACAAACATGAAAAGATCTACACAGAATAATAAAGCATATAAAATACATGGAGAGCCATAGGCGCATTAGAATAGTCAGGACATCATTAGGTAGATATAAGCATGAATCCAGCTGCAATGAGGTAAAGTAGTAAATGTATGTGATATTAGATTGACTATTTTCACATATAACTTATTCTGTAAGGCACATTGTGAGTCTGGATGTCTAACTATATCTTGGTCATATAGGGAGCACCACTTAATTTGGCTGACAATGAATGTCTGTATAGTCTATCCAAACAACAAATAGAACATAACTTAACTTAACTTATGGGTTGTTTCAGCATGGATTAAAGACTTGGGAGCACGCTTGTTTCAATTGCATAAGGTAAATTATTGGTCGAGTAATCGGGGTCACATTGAGATGTGTTTATTGAAGCATGTATAAGTAGATTGAGGTAAACCAAACGATATATCTTGAGGTAGAGAAAGGAAGTACTATTGTATATAGTTACTTGCAGGTCAAAATAATGGACTAGCGAGGAGGTGTTTGTATTGTACCCATAGAGTTGGGAAGTATACGAACTAACTGTGGTTTTTATAGAATTCAATCCATGGTTGCCATGTTTTCAGAAAGTTTGCCCTGATTCCCCTTTCCCAACCAACCATCTCTTCCATAAGGCAGATCTGGTGTATTCTTTCTAACCATTCTTTAATGGTAGGAGGGTCAGTATTTTTCCATTTGGTGGGGATAATAAGTTTAGCTGCTCCTATCATATGTGTGATTAAATTGTTGGAGGAGGGTTTGAAGCCTTTGTGTGGGAGCCACAGAAGTATGAGTACTGGTGTCAGAGAGATACGGGAACTGCAGACTTTGTTAATAATTCGTTCCACTTCTATCCAGAAGTTAGAAATAACTTTACAGGACCACCAGATGTGTGAAATGGTTCCACATTCATCTTGGCAACGCCAACATTTGTCTGAGGGCGATAGGTGGGCTCTATATAAAAAGTCTGGAGTTCTGTACCACCTAGATACAATTTTAAAGGAGTTCTCCCGGATACGAATACATCTTGAAAATCCGTGAGAGTGCTTCAAAATCGTACTGACATCTTCTTCTGAAAGAGTTAATTGGAGTTCTCGTTCCCAAGCTTTTAAGTATGTGGGTTTTCCACTTGAAGAGTCTGATATAAGTTGGGAGTATAGCTTAGAAAGGGTTTTTGTGGGAGAGTATGGAAGTAGAGTATAATTTTCAAGCCAAGTGGGATCTGCGTGGGGTTCTGCATGTAACTTCCTATATTTTTTGCAGCTAAGTTCTAGATCTAGTTTAACTAGTCTAGAGCGAAAAGGCTTGGGAATGTAAGTATGAATCTTAGTGAGAAACTCCTGGAGATTTTTGGTCTTAACTAGATCGGAAATTTTAAGTTCTGATAGATACGACCAGGCTTTATGAAAGTCGCTTCCACTTCTGTTAAGAAAAAACGGTAGGACGGAGAGTGGGGCTATAGGGGATAATTTGTTAGTAGACATTGAGAGGGCCATCGAGTTGTTACAGTATTGGAGCATACAATACGTTAGGGCACTAAGGGGATATCTTTTTTTCTTAGTTGGGGAGGCAACCCAAAAGTTGTGGGAAACATCTTCACCTAATAAAGCTTTCTCTAAAGCTACATGTAATGAACCGTTATGGGGTCTGGCCAATTCGATCCATCTCTCCAACTGGATAGCATGTAGATAGGTCTTGAGATCTGGTAATGATAAACCTCCTCTATATGTTTTCCTGATCAGTAAGGGATATGCAAGTCGTGGCTTTTTATTGGACCAAAGAAAATTATTGAAAAGGGAGCGGAAATCAGAAAAGTACTTGTTTGTCAGCGGGATAGGTAGGCATCTCAGGATATAAAGGATCTGTGGGAGAACATAAGTAGCTAATAGATTTTTCCTGCCTAACCATGAGAGAAAGGGTAATTTGATAGAGGCCAGGAAAGTTTTGATCTTATTAAATAAGGGGGCATAGTTATGTCTGAATAAGTGTGATGGGTTTGCCGGGATCATGATACCTAAGTGTTTAATAGCTTCTTTGGGTCATTGGAAAGAAGTGTGCTTTTTAATTTCTATCATATGTTTTTCCGGTGCTGAAATGTTAAGTATCTCTGATTTATCATAGTTGACCTTGAAATTAGAAACTTCTCCAAAGTCTGCGAGTATTTTTATCACCTCTGGGATTGCAACTGCTGGGTTTGTAATAAAGAGGAGCAAATCGGCCGCAAAGTCTGCCAATGAATGTGTTTTCCCTTTTACTTGGAGTCCCTTGATGATCTCGGAAGATCTTAATTTGCAAAGGAGAAGTTCAAGGGTTAAAATGAACAGAGCCGGAGAGAGAGGGCAGCCCTGCCTCGTTCCATTGGAGATGTTGAAGGGCGAAGATAAGGTGCCATTAATTAGAACTCTGGCTGAGGGACGTGAGTAAAGCGAGAAAACGGCTGAAATAAATAGGGGGGGAAACCCAAAATGGCGCAGGGTATTTTCGATGAAGATCCAATTGACCCTATCAAACGCTTTTTCAGCATCAGTTCCTAATAGGGTCAACGGGATCTTGTGCTTTTTCGCATAATAAATGGCATGTAAAACTCTACTAACGTTGTGCTTGCCCTCCCTTCCCTTTACAAAACCTACTTGCTCCTCGCCTATTAGTTTGGGGAGTAGTTTCGCTATTCTGCAACTTAAAAGTTTGGCCCAAAGTTTAACATCCACATTAAGTAGGGATATTGGTCTGTAGCTGCTGCATTTAGCGGGGTCTTTCCCTTCTTTGGGAATCACTGTTATGTGAGCGATTAGTGATTGCGGAGGGAGGGAAGTACCTTTTAATAAGGAATTGCATAGGTCTGCTAGCTGTGGAGCGAGAGTTTTCTTAAACTTTTTGTAGTATACTACAGGTAGCCCATCTGGACCTGGGGATTTCCCTGAGGGAGTGCTTGCTAAGATCTCTAATATCTCGTCTACCGTAACCGGGGATAGTAGCGTTTCTTTTTCTATTGGGTCTAGAGTCGGAACTTTGGTTGTCTCAAGGAAGGACTTAATATTGGCCAATGTAAGTCCTGGGTTATTGGAGTCTAAATTATAGAGGGAGGAATAAAATTTAGTGAATTCTTCTGCAATCGCAGGTGTGTTGGTAAGCTGATGTCCCCCTTCGGACTTGATTCCCTGTATAAAGGTTTTCTCCCTTTGTCCTTTGACCATTTGGGAGAGTAGTTTAGAGCCTCTATCGCCGTGCATATAGATCTTATATTTAGCAGCTCTGAGGGCCTTGGCTGATTTAATGTTTAATAAATCTTTTAGCTGCGTTCTCAGTTTTGTGAGTTCCTTGTAATGGGCATCTGAGGGATCTCTCTTAGAGATATTCTCCAGAACAGAGATCTGGGTCAGAACAGAGTCTACTTGCAGCGTCCTTTGTTTGCGCACCCATGTGCCTAAGGATATAAGCTCTCCTCTAATATACGCCTTATGCGCCTCCCAAATCATGGCCTTATCCATAAGAGGGGTGCAATTCAGTTCAAAGAAGGTCTCAAGTTTTCCCTCTAGTTTGAGTCTGTCTCTGTCATTTTCCAGAAGGGTCTCATTAAGTCTCCATGACCATGCTTTGGGAGGGAGGCCTTTCAGCTGGAACATCAAAGAGACAGGGGCGTGATCAGATACTGTAATCTGCCCAATAGATGCGGATTTAATCCTCTCTAGGACATGGTTTGAGAGAAAGAGATAGTCAAGGCGCTGAAAGGACCCATGAACAGCTGAGAAAAACGTGAAGTCCTTGTCACTGGGGTGAGCTAATCTCCAAGCGTCTGTAATTTGATGATCTGAGAGTGACCTCCGCAGTTTACGGAGTTGTGCAGGAGAATATTTGGGGGTTCCTGAGGTAGAGTCCAAGGGGTGATCCAACGCCAGGTTCAAATCACCTCCCAGGATTAATATACCCTCTCTGAAATCTTTGAGCAGTTTTAATACTCCAAGCAACCAGGGGATTTGCTTGGTGTTAGGGGCATATACGTTAACTAAGGTCAGCTTATTACCAAAGAGCGTTCCCTTCAAAAATAGAAATCTACTCTCAGGGTCTACATACTGTGCCTGAATTTGAAAAGGGGTATTGGCACTGATACCGATGGATACTCCTCTAGAGGCAGAAGAATGGGAGCTGTGAATCCATTTTGAGTATTGTTTAGTGAAAAGGGTTGGGATATGGTTCTGTCTAAAATGTGTCTCCTGCAAGAACAGGAGGTCTGCCCTCTCTCTCTTAAGCATCTGGTAGACCTGGCTTCTCTTTTGGGGAACATTAAGTCCATTTACGTTTAGTGAGGTTACCTTCAAGGAATCCATGAGGTGTGGTAGGATTTGCGACCATGCCAGCAGTTACATCCCAGAGGATCAAAAATTGTTGAGAACAATACCCATCTTGGAAAACTAAAAACAAAACATATAAACCTAAATTAAGCATATTAATACTCAGAGAGAACAGAACCTCCTGTAGAAGAGGATATTCAGAAGAGGAGGAGAGCAGGGAGGGGGAAGAAGTAATTAAGGAAAAATGAGAAAGTTAGAAAAGAGGTAGGAGGGGGAGAGAACTGTGAAATACACAAAGCCTGTATGTGCCTCTCACAGCATAGGCATATTGTCAAGGCTGTGGGTTCCACAGAAGTATTAGCTGGGTGGTCCGTTAAAAACGGATCTCCCCTGCAATTCTTAGGCGATGGGGTGTAAACATAAGGAAAAATACTCCTAAAACAAATAAGATGCTGTTATATAGAGACATATTAATGTGGTGCACTAAGGTCCTTGGACGAGTTGAAATATGCAACGAACCATTACCTCCTCACAAGGGTTGAGATGTGCCTTAACTAAGAATTAACGAGGTTATCGCTTCAGAGGGCACTCTAACATAGGGGGTAGGTATTAGGTGGGAAGGCAATAGTAGAGTTAGGGACCATAGTGCCGCACCTTAAAACATGTAAAAAGAAACAAAAGAACACAGACAATACTTGAAAGTCTATTTAACTGCTTCTTGGGACTGGTACAGGTACCGGTTCTGCCTCCGGGCCTCTCTTGAGGAAAATTAGACATTCTTGATTGACGATAAGAACATTCAAGTGTCCTGAAGTTCCGCTTGTCGTTTCTTCGCTAGCGGTGATTTGAATTTTTTAGCTAGTTTCCATTCTTCAAGTGCGGGAAGCAGAGGCATTTTTAGGTCTCCTGTCATAGGCAGCCAGGTGGGGATATCCAGAGGATCGATCTGCAGAGCGACCCACATTTTGGTAAGGTCCGCTGGGTGCCGGACCGTGACCTGCTTCCCATTTATGGTAGCACAGAGGCCAAAAGGGAAGAGCCAGCGCAGAGGGTGTCTTCTCTCCCTGAGGAGCTCAGTGAGTGGTTTGAGTTGTCTGCGCTTCGCCAGGGTACTTGCTGCAAGATCCTGGTATAACTGTATTTTGGCGTTTCCAATTGTTAGGTCGCCTTTGTGCCTGGCAGCCGTTAAGATGGCGGCTGTGTCGACGAAACTTAGTAGGCCGCATATTATATCTCGTGGCGGCGCTTCTGGCGGTGGCTTGGGCCTAAGGGCCCTATGAGCTCTCTCTATAGTTATTTTCTCTGCCCTTTCCTGTCCCAGTAAGGAGGAGAAGAGTTTACTGACCGTGTCTAAGATGTCTTCTCTTTGCACGCTTTCAGGGACGCCTCTGATGCGACTCCTGTTCTCCTGGTCTTCCAGGTACAGGTAAGTGGTGTTCAGATGTTCATGGATCTCTTCTACTGACGACTGCATCGCGCGGCTGTGTTTAGCTATAGCGACTTGTGAGTCTTCTAGGGCTGCCACTCTGTGTCCTGTCTGTTTAATCTCCGTTTTGATGGCGGATAACTCTCTCAGGACCGGTTCAAAAGCGAGGGCTAATGATTCCTTAAGGAAAGCTCTAGTGATAGGTGTCGAGCCACGTTCGCTGCGCGTCTCGGACATAGCGCAGGAGCCCTCGTCATCTGAGTCTTCAGTGCATGTAGCGGCGGCGGAATCCAGCGCCATCTTGGATCTGGCTGCAGGAGAAGAAAGCTTCTTTTTTATGAACTTATCCAGATCGGATTGTCCTCTGGCTTGTTTGGGCGTCATCTGTGTCTCTTTAGGCTTGTCTCTGTTAGGTTTCCCCATATTAAAGCTGGGTGGGAACCCGTCTGATAGCTTATAACAGAGCGCTGCTGTGAGGAGCTCTCAGCTCAGGCGGCCATTTCCTTCCGTGGCTCGCCAATAACTTTTTAAGATGATTCCGTTAATAAAGCATGCGAATCCCCAAACATCAGCCGAAGTCAAGAAGACGGGTACAAATAGAACTCTTTATTGAACACACAAGAATTGACTTATACACATTTTCCAACAAGGTTACCACCCACAGGGTTTTGTAAAAACAACCAATAAACACGTACAATACACTCAGACACTCCCACACAAAATCCTCCCCTCTGCCTGTGATACAATTACCTCACACAATGGGTTGATGCAATTGTATTACAGGCAGGAGAATACACAGTGTCTTCTGTCCTGGAGACAACCAAGGAGTAAGCCAATTATCTCTCAGGAAAAAGGGAAATCACCAATACACACGTGGAGACAATAGGACAGACATCACTACTCAAATATACAATGTCCCACTCTTTACAGTACACATAGACATTTAACATATCCCAAATGGCACAAATTAGACCAGGGGTTCAAAAGTTTGTAAAAGTCCTTTGTGTTAAACAGTTATGTGGACTAAGTCCTATTGTAATGATCACTATCTATCAAATATCATAAGTTACAGGGTTAGTTATTTCTTAGTTACATTAAAACATAACTTTTACTTTGGAATTTAAAAAAATAGGCCCAAAAATACATAGATATATACAAACAATTGGTGATCAGAGCGACGGTATGACAGGTTATCGTGCACGGCGGCACCCAAAGATAAATTAAAGAGGGTACTCGGCGGCACCCAAAAGAAACCCGTAGTCCTACCGCTCTGTAGTCTGCGTCCAGGGTGCAGAATGCGTCCAAATGATGCCACGATGTTGGACTCCTAAGTAGACGCTCATCTGCTGTAGGGACGGCGGGGTGCAGCTGAGGCCCTGGTTGGCCCTATAAAGTGGTCTGTGGCTTGCCCTGAAACTATTGGGGGGTAGAAGCCTAACCACAGGGCACTCGCCCTTAGAAGGGCCACCTTGCCCTGTCGCCTGGCCCTGAATGGCCCTATTCTAGTCCCGCTCCCTACATGCAGGTTTCAGCAAGATAACATTATCAGGGGAGATGTGTAGGACTCTAAAGACTTCTAACGATCCAGTGATGGCAAATATAATCCCATCAACTGTTCGTAAGTGGACTATTATATGGAGTGCTAGATAATGCTCCACCTTAAATCGGGCATCCTTAGATAAGCCACGGGCAGTAAATGCCCGATATAATAGTACACTTACGACCAGTTGATGGGATTATATACAATCCCGTTATACTCTATATACAATATATACAGATATGGGGCACATATCTGGGCATATCTACTGTGAGGGGCACATATCTGGGCATAACTACTTGGAGGGGGCACATAATCTGGCATAACCACTGTGAAGGGGCACATATCTGGGCAGGGCCGGCGCTACCATAAGGCAGGCCAAGCGGCTGCCTTAGGGCGCGCCCTGCGCAGGGCGGAAAACTGAATGCCCTTCTTTTTTTTTTATAACTTTCCTGAATTTGTGCCGCAGCGCCGCCGCCTTGCGCCCGCCCACCCCCAGCCTGCGTGTGCTGGCCGCTCGGAGTCACGGCAACACATGGTCACATGGGCTCAGCCTGCCACGGGGGCCTGACTGGTAGTGAGCCGCCGCGGCGGGTATCGCAGGGACTAATACAGCCGTCAGCCAGATTAGACCACCAGACGCACTGGCAGCCAGCAGCAGCAGAAGTCAGGACAGGTCAGGAGTGGACTCAGGACTTGACTTGGTGATCATGGATGGGGCCAGGGCTGTCCGGGCAGGGGGAAGGTGGATTAAGTGCCATGGGGGTGGGGGTGGGAGAAATGTGACACAATAGCCTATTGTGTCACATTTCTCCCCCCCCCCCATGGCACATCATTCCCCCCCCCCCCCGCCCTGGCCCCATCATGACACAATAGGGGGTGATCATGGACGGGGGGGGGATATAATGTGCCATGAGGGGGGGGGGGCGCCAAAATGTAGCTTCGCTTGTGTTGGCAAAAATCCTTGCACCGGCCCTGTATCTGGGCATATCTACTGCGAGAGGCACATAATCTAGCATAACTACTGTGAAGAGGCACATAACTTGGCAGAACAACTGTGAGTGGGCACATATCTAGGCATATATACTGTGAGGGGCACATATCTGGGCATATCTACTGTGAGGGGCACATACCTGGTCAGAACTACTGAGAGGGGCACATATCCTGCATAATTCCTGTGAGGGAGGCACATATCTGGGCATAACTACTGTGAGGGGCACACAATCTGGCATAATTACTGTGAAGAGGCACATAATCTGGCATAACTACTGTGAGGGGCACATAATCTGACATAACTACTGTTAGGGGCACATATCTGCGCATTTCTACTGTGAGGGGCACATATCTGGCAAAAATACTGTGAGGGAGTCACATATCTGGGCATAACTACTGTGAGGGGCACATAATCTGGCATAACTACTGTGAGGGGCACATAATCTGGCATAACTTCTGTGAGGAGGCACATAATCTGGCATAACTACGGTGAGGGGGCACATAATCTGACATAGCTTCTGAGGGGGCACA